>NW_018406914.1:218625-246311 GCF_002113885.1 Mizuhopecten yessoensis
TGGTAATCCTTCATCCCAGCATGCTACAGGCCCAATTTCAGTACCCTGGCCCTTTTGCTTATTGAAAAGAAGTCGCTTGAAGATTTTACGACATTTGACCCAGTGACCTTGAAAGTTGTTCAAGGTCATTTATTTGCATAAACTTGATAGTCCTTCATCCCAGCATGCTACAGGCTCAATATCAGTACCCTGGGCCTTTTGGTTATTGAGAAGAAGTCATTTGAAGATTTTACGACATTAGACCCCTGAGACCTTGAAAGTGAGTCAAGGTCATTCATTTGAACAAACTTGGTAGCCCTTCATCCCAGCATACTGCAGGCCCAATATCAGTACCCCGGGCCTTTTGGTTATTGCGAAGAAGTTGTTTGAAGATTTTAAGATATCTGACCCCAGTGACCTTGAAAGTGGGTCAAGGTCATTTATTTGAACAAACTTCGTAGCCCTTTATCCCAGCATGCTACAGGCCCAATATCAGTACCCTGGGCCATTTGGTTATTAAGAAGAAGTTGTTTGAAGATTTTAACATATTTCAACCCCTGTGACCTTGAAAGTTGGTCAAGGTCATTTATTTGAACAAACTTCGTAGCCCTTTATCCCAGCATGCTACAGGCCCAATATCAGTACCCTGGGCCATTTGGTTATTAAGAAGAAGTTGTTTGAAGATTTTAAGATATCTGGCCCCAGTGACCTTGAAAGTGGGTCAAGGTCATTTATTTGAACAAACTTGGTAGTCCTTCATTGCAGCATGCTACATACCCGATATCAGTGCCCTGGGCCTTTTGGTTATTGAGAAGAAGTCGTTTGAAGATTTTAACATATTTGAACAATGTGACCTTGAAAGGGGGCCAAGTTCATTCATTTGAACAAACTTGGTAGCCCTTCATGCCGGCATGCTACAGGCCCGATTTCAGTATACTGGGCCTTTTGGTAATTGAGAAGAAGCTGTTTGAAGATTTAAGACATCTGTCCCCAATGACCTTGAAAGTTGGTCAAGGGGATTTATTTGAACAAACTTGGTAGCCCTTGATCCCAGCATGCTACTGGCCCAATTTTAGTATACTGGGCCTTTCGGTAATTAAGGAGAAGTTGTTTGAAGATTTTAACATATTTCAACCCCTGTGACCTTGAGAGTTGGTCAAGGTCATTTATTTGAACAAACTTGGTAGCCCTTGATCCCAGCAAGCTACTGGCCCAATTTTAGTATACTGGGCCTTTCGGTAATTAAGGAGAAGTTGTTTGAAGATTTTAACATATTTGAACAATGTGACCTTGAAAGGGGGCCAAGTTCATTCATTTGAACAAACTTGGTAGCCCTTGATCCCAGCATGCTACAGGCCCAATATCAGTATACTGGGCCTTTTGGTTATTGAGAAGAAGTCGTTTGAAGATTTTAACATATTTGAACAATGTGACCTTGAAAGGGGGCCAAGTTCATTCATTTGAACAAACTTGGTAGTCCTCAATTCCAGCATGCTATCTACCCGATATCAGTACCCTGGGCCTTTTGGTTATTGAGAAGAAGTCGTTTGAAGATTTTAACATATTTGAACAATGTGACCTTGAAAGTGGGCCAAGTTCATTCATTTGAACAAACTTGGTAGTCCTTCATTCCAACATGCTACATACCCGATATCAGTGCCCTGGGCCTTTTGGTTATTGAGAAGAAGTTGTTTGAAGACTTAAACATATTTCAACCCCTGTGACCTTGAAAGTTGGTCAAGGTCATTCATTTGAACAATCTTGGTAGCCCTTCATCCCAGCATGCTACAGGCCCAATATCAGTATACTGGGCCTTTTGGTTATTGAGAAGAAGTTGTTTGAAGATTTAAGACATCTGACCCCAATGACCTTGAAAGTTGGTCAAGGTGATTCATTTGAACAAACTTGGTAGTCCTTCATTCCAGCATGCTACATACCCGATATCAGTACCCTGGGCCTTTTGGTTATTGAGAAGAAGTTGTTTGAAGATTTTAACATATTTGAACAATGTGACCTTGAAAGTGGGCCAAGTTCATTCATTTGAACAAACTTGGTAGCCCTTCATCCCAGCATGCTACTGGCCAAATATCATCACCCTGGGCATTTCGGTTATTAGCTCAGCTGGCCCAAAGGGCCAAGTGAGCTTATTGCCCTGGTGCGGCATCCGTCCGGCGTCAATATTTTACTTTAAACAACTTCTTCTGAATAACCAAAAGTTGCAGGATGATGATATTTGGCCAGTAGCATGCTGGGATGAGGGGCTACCAAGTTTGTTGAAATGAATGACCTTCATCTATTTTCAAGGTCACAGGGTCAATTATGTTGATAACCTTAAAACAACTTCTTCTCAATAACTAAGAGACCTAGAATAATGATATTTGGCCAGTAGCAAGCTGGGATGAAGGGCTACCAAGTTTGTTCAAACGAATGACCATGACCCACTTGGGCTGTGAAATAAATAAACCACTGTAAATTCATATTTTTGCGCAGGGGGATTCTATACTAGCACTTTTTGATTATAGAACAAGGAGCTGATCCACTGCGCGTCCGGTCATGGCGTATATTACTGCAATAGTTTTACTACAACTTGCAACAAAATTTCTCGAAAAGGATAGTATCTCCATACTAATAATGCAGATCAAATAACCTCGAATATAGTAACAAAGTAACTTTAAATTACGCTATATAAAATATGTGAAAAATGCAGCCTTCTGAATGATCGAAATTAAAATATTGTCCATTTTTGATGAAATTTGTTATGCTTCTGCTTCTGCCAAGTAATGTCCATTGGAGTGCGCATGGTTTAAAAAATTGGTTAAAAACAGGATGAAAAGATGGAATTTAGGCCCAGTGACACATAACCGAGATCTGAAGACCTCTAGGTCATCTGAGGTGACAGTGTCCGCTGGTTTTGACCCTCCATTCCCTGATGGTGCGTGGGAAGAACGAGAACTTCCTGTAGTCACTACCATATGATGGGATTTGGAACGAAAGGCTGTGTGAATTCCTCGACAGTCTGCTGGGTGGAATAAGCATGTCGGAGTTGGTATACACAAGGTTTTGGTGGATCTTGAACAGCATACATAGTCTTGCTTGTTGTCTTCTGTCTTTCAACGACGCCCAACTGAGGTGCTCTAGTAAGCTGGTGACACTAGCTGTCCATCTGTAGGTATTGGTGGCATATCTAGCAGCCCGTCGTTGTACCATTTCCAGCCTGTCAATGTCTTTGTTGGTATGGGTCCCACACAGTGATTGCGTACTCCATAACAGGTCTTACTAGGGTGGTGTATGCCTTTGATTCGATGCTTTCAGAGTTGATGTTGACATTTCGTTTTAGGAATCCGATGATACGATTCGCTTTGCCACAGATGTTGCTGGTGTGTACTCCCCATTTGAGATCTTGCGTGATGGTACATCCAAGATATGTGGCTGATGTCACTGCCTCTAAAACATGTCCATGGAGGGTGTATTTGTGGTTGATTTTGTTTCTGTTTCTGGTGATGGACAGTACTTGGCACTTTCCCGGGTGAAATTCCATCTTCCATTGTTGTTTCCATACTGCTAATTTTTCGAGATCTTATTGTAGAATTCTCGCGTCAGTGTTCGATGTGATCGTAAGATAGACTATTGTGTCGTCGGCAAACAAGTGCACTTTAGATGTGATGTTGAGTGGCATATCATTGATATAGAGGAGAAACAGACTGGGTCCGAAGACAGATCCCTGTGGTACTCCAGAGGCTACAGCTACAGAGTCTGATGTTTCTCCGTAGACTAAAACTGATTGTACTCTATCTGTAAGTAGGGACTCGATCCAGGTGTTGACTTTGCCTCGAATGCCGTAGTGGTGTAGTTTATGGAAAAGCAGGCTGTGGCAGACTTTGTCAAAGGCTTTCGAGAAATCCATGACAAGAACGTCTGTTTGCTTCTTATCCGACATGTTCTTAGTGATGTCCTCAATGAATTCTAGAAGCTGGGTCTCGGATTTGTGAGACCTTCTGAGACCTTTCTGTACTAGGGTCTTTGCCTCTTTGTATTTCTCAATGTTGATTGGGCATGGTGACTTCTCTTGTACAGCCGGTTCTTCCTGTGGATCATCTTCCGGAGGTCCTTGGATATCCATGGTGGGCTGTCTTTGGTCTTGGCCAGCTTCTGTGGGATGTGGGTATTAGTGATGTTTTCGAGTTGTTCTTTGAAGTGGTTCCAAGACGAGTGTTGTGATTCGAGCCATTGCATATACGCGTTAGGCTAGTCTCTAGTTCAGTGATGGGTCCTTCTTTAGATGTTTTGGGGTTGTAGAAAGAACATAGGTATAGATCTTTTGCACCGACTAGTTGAATCTTAGCCCAAACAATCTCACAGTCAGTTTGTAGTTCAGGTACTGGGTCACTGAGTAGGTCTTTGGCAACTGCAATTAGTACGCCACCCCCATTACAATTCCTATCTTTGCGAAACAGTTTGTAGTTTGAGGGAAAGATCTGGCTGTCTGTGATTGTTGAGTCTAAATATTTCACTTCGCACTGCTTGTTTTTGATTGAACTGAAGTTCACATTTAGGATTTTGAGATGTCCTGATTTACTAGAAATCCTATTGGATCTTTCAGGTGTGGAGGCATGGATAGTAACGTACAGGTCAGGGGAGACAACAGTAACGTACAGGTCAGGGGAGACAACAGTAACGTATAGGTCAGGGGAGATAACTGTAACGTAAAGGTCAGGGGAGACAACAGTAACGTACAGGTCAGGGGAGATAACATTAACGTACAGGTCAGGGGAGACAACAGTGACGCACAGGTCAGGGAAGACAAAAGTAACGTACAGGTCAGGGGAGATAACATTAACGTACAGGTCAGGGGAGACAACAGTTACGTACAGGTCAGGGAAGACAACAGTAACGTACAGGTCAGGGGAGACAACAGTAACATACAGGTCAGGGGAGATAACAGTAACGTACAGGTCAAGGGAGATTACAGAAACGTACAGGTCAGGGGAGACAACAGTAACATACAGGTCAGGGGAGACAACAGTGACGTACAGGTCAGGGAAGACAACAGTAACGTACAGGTCAGGGGAGATAACAGTAACGTACAGGTCAAGGGAGATTACAGTAACGTACAGGTCAGGGGAGATTACAGTAATTTACAGGTCAGGGGAGTTAACAGAAACGTACAGGTCAGGGGAGACAACAGTAACGTACTTGTCAGGGGATACAACAGTAACGTTCAGGTCAGGGAAGACAACAGTAACGTACTTGTCAGGGGAGATTACAGTAGCGTACAGGTCAAGGGAGATTACAGTAACGTACAGGTCAGGGGAGATTACAGTAATTTACAGGTCAGGGGAGTTAACAGAAACGTACAGGTCAGGGGAGACAACAGTAACGTACAGGTCAGGGGATACAACAGTAACGTACAGGTTAGGGGAGATAACAGTAACGTACAGGTTAGGGGAGATAACAGTAACGTACAGGTTAGGGGAGATAACAGTTACGTACTTGTCAGGGTAGATAACAGTAACGTACTTGTCAGGGGAGACAACAGTAACGTACATGTCAAGGGAGACAACAGTAACGTACAGGTCAGGGGAGACAACAGTAACTTACAGGTCAGGGGAGATAACAGTAACGTACAGGTCAGGGGAGATTACAGTAACGTACAGGTCAAGGGAGAAAACAGTAACGTACAGGTCAGGGAATATAACAGTAACGTACAGGTCAGGGGAGACAACAGTAACGTACAGGTGAGGGGAGACGACAGTAGCGTACTGGTCAGGGGAGATAACAGTAACATACAGGTCAGGGGAGATAACAGTTATGTACTTGTCACGGGAGAAAACAGTAACGAACAGGTCAGGGGAGACAACAGAAACGTACAGGTCAGGGGAGATAACAGTAACGTACAGGTCAGGGGAGACAACAGTAACGTACAGGTCAGGGGAGACAACAGTAACGTACTGGTCAGGGGAGATAACAGTAACATACAGGTCAGGGGAGATAACAGTTATGTACTTGTCACGGGAGAAAACAGTAACGAACATGTCAGGGGAGACAACAGTAACGTACACCAGGTGCGAAAATGTTTCATCAAAACTTTATTAATTTAGAACTCTTACAACATTTCAGATGAAGCACTAAAACAAAGCAGTGAACTTTGTGATTTCTTAAACTAAATATGTGTGCATCCTTTCCATTTGTTAATTATACAGAATTTTATTTGATGCAAAGCAACAAATATGCAAATGAGTTTACACCAAGGTTTTCCATTTCCACAATTTCTTTATAAGAAAGTGTCTCATAGGGTGGAAGGTGGGCTAGAAAAAGATTCACAACAAATCTTTTTAAACCCAACTATGTCCAAATTTTACCTCATATTTAAATGAGTAAATTGAATATTTTAATTGCGTTTAAGTAGGTAACACGTGTATGTTTTTACGCTGTACATTTTTACATGCACATGATCTCAAAGCATCATATTTCACCCATAATGAAACTTTATTCATGAAAACTTGAATCCCAAAGATGATCTCAAACAATGTTGGTTCTTGAATTTTTTCCTTTATTTTCCCTAATGAGCCCCACCCTTCTGCACCATATTCATTGATTTTCCCTAAGCATGCTTCAGACCACATTTGGTTTAAATCCATTTATTTGAACAGAAGAAATATTTTCCTCTATTTCCCCTATTGGGCCCCCAGGGGGGGCTACACTTTCAGTTTATACAAACTTGGGGCACGCATTAGACCAAATTTTGAAGATTTACTTATTTTCCCCCTATTTGGACCATCCCTTTGCCCCCAGGTGGGGTCATACCCTCAGTTATTGCAAAATTGAGAATCCTTTGGCTAATGATGCTCCAGATCAAATTCAGTCAAAATGTCTTTGGCCCAGGTGAGCTAAAAACAATATGCATAACTAGGGACCATGAGGCCCCTTCAAACTTGAACTCTCAAATTCAAGATGGCTGGCTGTCATCCATCTTGGTTTTGTGATTAGCCCTAAAATTCATTTGCATAACTAAGGACCATGGGGAACCTACATGTGAGATTTGAGAAAGATCCCTTCAGTACTTTCCGAGAAATAGTGCTAACAAGAATTGTTCAAGGCCGGACGGAATAACGGACGGATGACAAAACACGAATGCAGGGTGATTTGAATAGCTCACCATCTGATGATGGTTGGCTTAAAACTAATATCAACATGAAGTCATCAGATTTTCAATTCAACAACAGATTTTTATTTTAAATTCCAAATAAATATTATCATGCATCATCTATCACATAGATGTTATTTTTTCGTACATCGTTTTCTCCCATGACAGGATAAAAATATCACGCATATTCTCGGCAATCATCCTCAATCTAAATCATACAGATTACATCAAAGTTTATGTTTACTGTAAATATGGTAAAGATTTGTGGTTGTTTTTGTTGTTGTATCACTGTTACAACTTTAACACAATGACAAACATTTCCAGTCATGATACACTACATACCTATTATTCTTAACATAACAAGAGGCCCATGGGCCTTAATGGTCACCTGATATATTTATACAGAGAGTTGATTTTGTTTTTAACACGAACAGAAATATTATTCAGTGACAAAAAACAATAAAACCACCTTATTCAATATCTAGCATACATATTTAAGACTAAAAAGTATTTGAAACTAGCACCTCTGATTCTAAACAAGGAAAATGAAGAAATTTTAGCACACTGACTCCTTTGGGCCCCACCCTACAGCCCTTGGGGGTAAGGCTGGCTCAAAATTTTCAAGTATCAAACTGTCAACTCAGGGTTATAATTCCAATCAAGTTATTAACATGTAATATTCAAAGTATCATTTGTCATTATAAACCATATTCAATTTTGCCCCCCCTCCTTCCCCAGGGGGTAAACGTGAGACCCTAGGGTCATAAACCTTAAGACCCTTCCATCTATGAAGAGTGTTTGATTCTACCATATCTGGGTCTTTGAGAAGATTATTTTTTTTAATTTCAGTCAATTCAACCCTTTTTGGCCCCAACCATCAGCCCTGTGGGGTCAGTCAGGGCTCATATGTGCATACCATCAAACTGCTATCCAATACTGATAATGCTAACCTAAATTTAATTACTTACAATGGTAATTAACCAAATGTTGGTCCAAAATGTAATTTCCCTATATAAACTATAATAAAATTTACCCCCTCCCCAGGGGAAAACGTGTGACCCCAGGGTCAAGAAATTCACAATTTTGGTAAAGCACCTTAACACCCTTCCATCTATGAAGAGTATTTGATTCTACCATATCTTGGTCTTGAGAAGAAGATTTTTGAAATTTTAGTCAATTTGACCCTTTTTGGCCCTGCCCCTCAGGCCCCTGGGGGCCGGGGACCAAACCGTCAACTATTTTTGTTGACCTTTGGCCATGGAAGGTTTCTGCAAAATTTCATTGAAACTGGTTCAGGGGTTTTGGAGAAGAAGTCGAAAATGTAAATTGTTTACGGACGCACGACGCCGGACAAAAGGCGATCGCAATAGGTCACTTGAGACTTTGTCTCAGGTGACCTAAAAATTCAACACTGCATGAAATTCATACACTTGTATATTCCCTCATAACCATGAAAATATACCTTGAGTAAAATAAAAACTATGCAGTATCCTATTTCACCTAATAAGCCCACCTGTCATTTAAAACTTCAATCTTGCTTTTTTAAAGAGATGAAGCTTGCATAAGTCGCTCAAAAACTTATATATATATCAATCAAAATATTCTTACATTGTCAAGATGAGAAATCCAGAGCCATTGTTATAAAGGAAATACATGCATTTTTTCTGAAAGAAACCAGCAATTCATGAATGTTCTTTACCTAAGCATTACATTTAGGCAAAAGAGAATAATGACCGTTTTCAATGCACCGCTCAAAAATAGACATGTAGGTGCTTCATATTCTGTAAAATTCTGTTATAAACTTTATTTTTTCAGACATAAATATATAAATATTGCTTATCTTAAATACCTAAAGAAAGAACATTGAGAAAGTCATTCTAACTTATGCTGGGAAAGCAAGAAACAAATGTTTCTTTATATTTAGTTATAAATGCACCACATTTACACGATTTTGTGAGAGCAAACTGAGGCTGAGGGAGTATCAGGTCAAATACGATAGGTTATATATCTGACCACACAACCACTTCCTGTAACATACAAGCACGTGTGATACGGAACATGTAACATAGGCAATATTTATCACAGTTACAAACTTCCTTGTCACCATATTAGATTTTCAAGATCACTTACAAGAATTTAATCTCTGTTACACTGCATACACATTTTTCAGACATCTGTCTCATCCTCAAACAGACAAACAAGTCTAAATTATACTACCCAGTAAAAGTCTAAGGGAAGCGTTTCAATAAGGGGAGGCAATAATTTCAGTTGAGCTTCAATTTGATATTTTGATCAAATATGCCTTTAAAGGGTTGCAGCATTGAAGAATTTGGTCCCAGTGTTAGCTCAGCAGCGTGACCCAGTCCAGACCCTGTCCTCTGTACCATTACCCGGGTAAAGCCACGATTACATGTCACTTAGTGATGGGCACGTTTTCCCAGTCCTCCGTACCATTACCCGGGTAAAGCCACGATTACATGTCACTTAGTGATGGGTACGTTTTCCCAGTCCTCGGTGTTAAGAGATTTCTTTATATTCTGTTAACGAAAAAGAATGCATTCTATCATATAAAGCACACATAAATATCATGCCACAAAAACCAAACAGTTTTCAAATCTCTATTGTTTTCCCTTCATTTTTTCTACCATATAGTTGTCTTTACTGGAAGTTCTACTATGAAGTTGATCTGAATGTTTCATTGTTCAAATCTAAAAACACTGACACTGTCACAATGGTTAGTTATAAACAATGTGTTGGACTCTCTGATATTTGTTATAATCAAGTGAACTATTAACTATGTGGTCAGTATGACCTATCTTGAAAGTGGCATTTAACATCATTGAACAGCATTTAGTGTAAACAAGACAATGTCATTTTTTGGCAGAGAAATGTAAGCTAGAACAATTTCTGATAGTAGTTGCCTTATAGTAGAGAAACATAAGATAGTAGTTGCATTATAGTAGAAAAACATAAGATAGTAGTTGCCTTATAGTGGAGCAATATAAGATAGTAGTTGCCTTATAGTAGAGAAACATAAGATAGTAGATATAATGCCTTATAGTACAGCAATATAAGATAGTAGATATAATGCCTTATAGTATGGCAATATAATATAGTAGTTGCCTTTTAGTAGAGCAATTTCAGATAGTTGTTGCCTTTTAGTATAGCAATTTACAATGCAAACGAGATTACATGAGCTGGATAAAATTATAACAAAATAGTTTCAACAAGGTTTGAATTTGGATTTAAACTTAAACAAACCATCTGGTATGTACATCTCAAAATGGCAACAGGAAAGATTATTCACATCTAGCATATCTTACGATGAAGATCTCTCTCCTTGCTTATGATGAAGATCTCTTTTTACTCAAGATGGAGATCTCTTTCATTAGTTACGATGGAGATCTCTCTTTACTTACGATAAATCTCTCTTGTTACTTACGATGGAGATCTCTCTCACTTATCATGGAGATCTCTCTTTACTCATGATGGAGATCTCTTTTGTTACTAACGATGGAGATCTCTCTTTTCTTATGTTGGAGATCTCTCGTTACTTACGATGGAGATCTCTCTCCTTAAACATGATGGAGATCTCTCTTCTTACTAGATCTCTCCTTACTTACGATGGAGATCTCTCTCGTAAGTATATGATGGAGATCTCTTTCCTTAATTATGATGGAGATCTCTCCTCACTGATGATGGAGATCTCTCTTTACTCATGATGGTGATCTCTCTCTCCTTACTTACAATGTAGATCTCTCCTTGCTTATGATGAAGATCTCACTCCTCACTTAGGATGGAGATCTCTTTTTATTCATGATGGAGATCTCTTTCGTTAGTTACGATGGAGATCTCTCTTACTTACAATGGAGATCTCTCGTTACTTACGATAGAGATCTCTCTCCTTAAATATGATGGAGATTTCTCTTCTTACTAGATCTCTCCTTACGATGGAGATCTCTCTCCATACTAGATCTCTCCTTACTTGCGATGGAGATATCTCTCGTAAGTATATGATGGAGATCTCTCTCCTTAATTATGATTGAGATCTCTCTCCTCACTTATGATGGAGATATCTCTACTAACTTATGATGGATAGATCTTCCCTTACTCACGATGGAGATCTCTCTCCTTACTTATGATGGAGATCTCTCTCCTCACTTATGATGGAGATCTCTCTCCTCACTTATGATGAAGATCTCTCTTTATTCATGATGGAGATCTCTTTCGTTACTTGTAATGGAGATCTCTCTCCTTACTTATGATGGAGATCTCTCTCCTTACTAGATCTCTTCTTACCTTCGATGGAGATCTCTTCCCTTACTTATTTATGGAGATCTCTCTAATTACTTACTAATGGAGATATCTCTCTTTACTTATGATGGTGATCTCTCTCCTTACAAGATATCTCCTTACTTACGATGGAGATCTCTCTCCTCACTTATAATGGAGATCTCTCTCCTCTTTTATGATGGAGATCTCTCTCCTCACTTACGATGGAGATCTCTCTCCTTAGTTATGATGTATATCTCTCTCCTTACTTACAATGGAGATCTCTTTACTTACGATGGAGATCTCTCACACTTATCATGGAGATCTCTCTTTACTCATGATGGAGATCTCTTTTGTTACTTACGATGGAGATCTCTCATTACTTAGGATGGAGATCACTCACATTACTTACGATGGAGATCTCTCTCCTTAATTATGATGGAGATCTCTCTTCTTACTAGATCTCTACTTACTTACGATGGAGATCTCTCTCGTAAGTATATGATTGAGATCTCTCTCCTTAATTATGATTGAGATATCTCTACTAACTTATGATGGAGTGATCTTCCCTTACTTACGATGGAGATCTCTCTCCTTACTTATGATGGAGTTTTCTCTCCTCACTTATGATGAAGATCTCTCTTTACTCATGATGGAGATCTCTTTCGTTACTTGTGATGGAGATCTCTCTCCTTACTTACGATGGAGATCTCTCTCCTTACTCGATCTCTCCTTACCTATGATGGAGATATCTTCCCTTACTTATTTATGGGGATCTCTCTCCTTACTTACTAATGGAGATCTCTCTCTTTACTTACGATGGAGATCTCTCTCATCACTTATGATGGAGATCTCTCTCCTCACTTACGATGGAGATCTCTCTCCTTAGTTATGATGGATATCTCTCTCCTTAGTTATGATGGAGATCTCTTTTGTTACTTACGATGGAGATCTCTCTCCTCACTTACGATGGAGATCTCTCTCCTTACTAGCGATGGAAATCTCTCTTTTTACTTACGATGGAGATCTCTCTCGTTACTTACGATGGAGATCTCTCTCCTTAATTATGATGGAGATCTTTCTCCTTACTTACTCATGGAGATATCTCTCCTCACTTATGATGGAGATCTCTCTCCTCACTTATGATGGAGATCTCTCTCCTCACTTATCATGGAGATATCTCCTCACTTATGATGGAGATCTCTCTCCTCACTTATGATTGAGATCTCTCTCCTCACTTATGATGGAGATCTCTCTCATTACTTACAATGGAGATCTCTCTCCTCACTTATGATGGAGAGATCTCTCCTCACTTATGATGGAGATCTCTCTCCTCACTTATGATGGAGATCTCTCTCCTTACTTACTTACAAAGGAGATCTCTCTCCTCACTTATGATGGAGAGATCTTCCCTTACTTACGATGGAGATATCTCTCCTTACTTATGATAAAAATCTCTCTCCTTACTTACTTACAATGGAGATCTCTCTCCTCACTTATGATGGAGATCTCTCTCCTCACTTATGATGGAGATCTCTCTCCTCACTTATGATGGAGATCTCTCTCCTCACTTATGATGGAGATCTCTCTCCTCACTTATGATGGAGATCTCTCTCCTCACTTATGATGGAGATCTCTCTCCTCACTTATGATGGAGATCTCTCTCCTCACTTATGATGGAGATCTCTCTCCTCACTTATGATGGAGATCTCTCTCCTCACTTATGATGGAGATCTCTCTCCTCACTTATGATGGAGATCTCTCTCCTCACTTATGATGGAGATCTCTCTCCTCACTTATGATGGAGATCTCTCTCCTCACTTATGATGGAGATCTCTCTCCTCACTTATGATGGAGATCTCTCTCCTCACTTATGATGGAGATCTCTCTCCTCACTTATGATGGAGATCTCTCTCCTCACTTATGATGGAGATCTCTCTCCTCACTTATGATGGAGATCTCTCTCCTCACTTATGATGGAGATCTCTCTCCTCACTTATGATGGAGATCTCTCTCCTTACTTATGATGGAGATCTCTCTCCTCACTTATGATGGAGATCTCTCTCCTCACTTATGATGGAGATCTCTCTCCTCACTTATGATGGAGATCTCTCTCCTCACTTATGATGGAGATCTCTCTCCTCACTTATGATGGAGATCTCTCTCCTCACTTATGATGGAGATCTCTCTCCTCACTTATGATGGAGATCTCTCTCCTCACTTATGATGGAGATCTCTCTCCTCACTTATGATGGAGATCTCTCTCCTCACTTATGATGGAGATCTCTCTCCTCACTTATGATGGAGATCTCTCTCCTCACTTATGATGGAGATCTCTCTCCTCACTTATGATGGAGATCTCTCTCCTCACTTATGATGGAGATCTCTCTCCTCACTTATGATGGAGATCTCTCTCCTCACTTATGATGGAGATCTCTCTCCTCACTTATGATGGAGATCTCTCTCCTCACTTATGATGGAGATCTCTCTCCTCACTTATGATGGAGATCTCTCTCCTTACTTACTTATGAAGATATCTCTCCTCACTTATGATGGAGATCTCTCTCCTCACTTATGATGGAGATCTCTCTCCTCACTTATGATGGAGATCTCTCTCCTCACTTATGATGGAGATCTCTCTCCTCACTTATGATGGAGATCTCTCTCCTCACTTATGATGGAGATCTCTCTCCTCACTTATGATGGAGATCTCTCTCCTCACTTATGATGGAGATCTCTCTCCTCACTTATGATGGAGATCTCTCTCCTCACTTATGATGGAGATCTCTCTCCTCACTTATGATGGAGATCTCTCTCCTCACTTATGATGGAGATCTCTCTCCTCACTTATGATGGAGATCTCTCTCCTCACTTATGATGGAGATCTCTCTCCTCACTTATGATGGAGATCTCTCTCCTCACTTATGATGGAGATCTCTCTCCTCACTTATGATGGAGATCTCTCTCCTCACTTATGATGGAGATCTCTCTCCTCACTTATGATGGAGATCTCTCTCCTCACTTATCATGGAGATATCTCTCCTCACTTATGATGGAGATCTCTCTCCTCACTTATGATGGAGATCTCTCTCCTCACTTATGATGGAGATCTCTCTCCTCACTTATGATGGAGATCTCTCTCCTCACTTATGATGGAGATCTCTCTCCTCACTTATGATGGAGATCTCTCTCCTCACTTATGATGGAGATCTCTCTCCTCACTTATGATGGAGATCTCTCTCCTCACTTATGATGGAGATCTCTCTCCTCACTTATGATGGAGATCTCTCTCGTTACTTATGATGGAGATCTCTCTCGTTACTTACAATGGTGATCTCTCTCCTCACTTATGATGGAGATCTCTCTCCTCACTTATGATGGAGATCTCTCTCCTCACTTATGATGGAGATCTCTCTCGTTACTTATGATGGAGATCTCTCTCGTTACTTACAATGGTGATCTCTCTCCTCACTTATGATGGAGATCTCTCTCGTTACTTACAATGGTGATCTCTCTCCTCACTTATGATGGAGATCTCTCTCGTTACTTACAATGGTGATCTCTCTCCTCACTTATGATGGAGATCTCTCTCCTCACTTATGATGGAGATCTCTCTCCTTACTTACAATGGAGATCTCTCTCCTCACTTATCATGGAGATCTCTCTCCTTACTTACTTATGGAGATATCTCTCCTCACTTATGATGGAGATCTCTCTCGTTACTTACAATGGTGATCTCTCTCCTCACTTATGATGGAGATCTCTCTCGTTACTTACAATGGTGATCTCTCTCCTCACTTATGATGGAGATCTCTCTCCTCACTTATGATGGAGATCTCTCTCGTTACTTACAATGGAGATCTCTCTCCTCACTTATGATGGAGATCTCTCTCGTTACTTACAATGGTGATCTCTCTCCTCACTTATGATGGAGATCTCTCTCCTCACTTATGATGGAGATCTCTCTCGTTACTTACAATGGAGATCTCTCTCCTCACTTATCATGGAGATCTCTCTCGTTACTTACTTATGGAGATATCTCTCCTCACTTATGATGGAGATCTCTCTCGTTACTTACAATGGTGATCTCTCTCCTCACTTATGATGGAGATCTCTCTCGTTACTTACAATGGTGATCTCTCTCCTCACTTATGATGGAGATCTCTCTCCTTACTTACAATGGTGATCTCTCCTCAATTATGATGGAGATCTCTCTCCTCACTTATGATGGAGATCTCTCTCCTCACTTATGATGGAGATCTCTCTCGTTACTTACAATGGAGATCTCTCTCCTCACTTATGATGGAGATCTCTCTCCTCACTTATGATGGAGATCTCTCTCCTCACTTATGATGGAGATCTCTCTCCTCACTTATGATGGAGATCTCTCTCCTCACTTATGATGGAGATCTCTCTCCTCACTTATGATGGAGATCTCTCTCCTCACTTATGATGGAGATCTCTCTCCTCACTTATGATGGAGATCTCTCTCCTCACTTATGATGGAGATCTCTCTCCTCACTTATGATGGAGATCTCTCTCCTCACTTATGATGGAGATCTCTCTCCTCACTTATGATGGAGATCTCTCTCCTCACTTATGATGGAGATCTCTCTCCTCACTTATGATGGAGATCTCTCTCCTCACTTATGATGGAGATCTCTCTCCTCACTTATGATGGAGATCTCTCTCCTCACTTATGATGGAGATCTCTCTCCTCACTTATGATGGAGATCTCTCTCCTCACTTATGATGGAGATCTCTCTCCTCACTTATGATGGAGATCTCTCTCCTCACTTATGATGGAGATCTCTCTCCTCACTTATGATGGAGATCTCTCTCCTCACTTATGATGGAGATCTCTCTCCTCACTTATGATGGAGATCTCTCTCCTCACTTATGATGGAGATCTCTCTCCTCACTTATGATGGAGATCTCTCTCCTCACTTATGATGGAGATCTCTCTCCTCACTTATGATGGAGATCTCTCTCCTCACTTATGATGGAGATCTCTCTCCTCACTTATGATGGAGATCTCTCTCCTCACTTATGATGGAGATCTCTCTCCTCACTTATGATGGAGATATCTCTCCTCACTTATGATGGAGATCTCTCTCCTCACTTATGATGGAGATCTCTCTCCTCACTTATGATGGAGATCTCTCTCCTCACTTATGATGGAGATCTCTCTCCTCACTTATGATGGAGATCTCTCTCCTCACTTATGATGGAGATCTCTCTCCTCACTTATGATGGAGATCTCTCTCCTCACTTATGATGGAGATCTCTCTCCTCACTTATGATGGAGATCTCTCTCCTCACTTATGATGGAGATCTCTCTCCTCACTTATGATGGAGATCTCTCTCGTTACTTACAATGGAGATCTCTCTCTTCACTTATGATGGAGATCTTTCTCCTTACTTATGAAGATATCTCTCCATACTTATGATGGAGATCTCTCTAGTTACTTACAATGGTGATATCTCTCCTCAATTATGATGGAGATATCTCTCCTCACTTATGATGAAGATATCTCTCCTCACTAATGATGGAGATCTCTCTCCTCGCTTATGATGGAGATCTTTCTCCTTTCTTATGAAGATATCTCTCCATACTTATGATGAAGATATCTCTCCTCACTTATAATGGAGATCTCTTTCCTCTTTTATGATGGAGATCTATCTCCTCACTAATGATCGAGATCTCTCTCCTCACTTATAATGGAGATCTCTTTCCTCTTTTATGATGGAGATCTATCTCCTCACTAATGATCGAGATCTCTCTCCTCACTTATAATGGAGATCTCTCTCGTTACTTATGATGGAGATCTCTCTCCCTACTTACGTATGTAGATATCTCTCCTCACTTATGATGAAGATCTCTCTCGTTACTTACAATGGAGATCTCTCTCCTCACTTATGATGGAGATATCTCTCCTCACTTTTGATGGAGATCTCTCTCCTCACTTATGATGGAGATATCTCTCCTCACTTATGATGAAGATATCTCTCCTCACTAATGATGGAGATCTCTCTCCTCACTTATGATGGAGATCTCTCTCCCTACTTACTTATGAAGATATCTCTCCTCACTTATGATGGAGATCTCTCTCCTCACTTATGATGGAGATCTCTCTCGTTACTTTCGCTCTCCTTACTTTTGATGGAGTACAATGGTGATATCTCTCCTCAATTATGATGGAGATATCTCTCCTCACTTATGATGGAGATCGCTCTCCTTACTTTTGATGGAGACCTCTCTCCTCACTTATGATGGAGATATCTCTCCTCACCAATGATGGAGATCTCTCTCGTTACTAACAATGGAGATCTCTCTCCTCACTTATGATAGAGATATCTCTCCTCACTTATGATGTAGATCTCTCTCGTTACTTACAATGGTGATAGCTCTCCTCACTTATGATGGAGATATCTCCCCTCACTTATGAAGGGGATATCTCTCCCTCTCTCGTTACTTATGATGGAGATCTCTCTAGTTACTTACAATGGTGATATCTCTCCTCAATTATGATGGAGTTATCTCTCCTCACTTATGATGGACATCTCTCTCCTTACTTACTTATGAAGATATCTCTCCTCCCTTCTGATGGAGATCTCTCTCGTTACTCATGATGGAGATCTCTCTCCTCACTTATCATGGAGATCTCTCTCCTCACTTATCATGGAGATCTCTCTCGTTACTTACTTATGGAGATATCTCTCCTCACTTATGAAGGGGATATCTCTCCCTCTCTCGTTACTTATGATGGAGATCTCTCTAGTTACTTACAATGGTGATATCTCTCCTCAATTATGATGGAGTTATCTCTCCTCACTTATGATGGAGATATCTCTTCTCACTTATGATGGAGATCTCTCCCCTTACTTATGAAGATATCTCTCCTTACTTACGATGGAGGACTTTCTCCTCACTTATGATGGAGATCTCCCTCGTTACTTACAATGGAGATATCTCTCCTCACTTATGATAGAGATATCTCTCCTCACTTATGATTGAGATATCTCTCGTTACTTATGATGGAGATCTCTCGTTACTTACAATGGTGATCTCTCCTCAATTATGATGGAGTTATCTCTCCTCACTTATGATGGACATCTCTTTCCTTACTTACTTATGAAGATATCTCTCCTTACTTACGATGGAGGACTTTCTCCTCACTTATGATGGAGATCGCTCTCCTTACTTTTGATGGAGACCTCTCTCCTCACTTATGATGGAGATATCTCTTCTCACTTATGATGGAGATCTCTCCCCTTACTTATGAAGATATCTCTCCTCACTAATGATGGAGATCTCTCTCCTCACTTATCATGGAGATCTCTCTCCTCACTTATGATAGAGATCTCTCTCATTACTTACAATGGGGATATCTCTCCTTACTTATGATGGAGATCTCTCTAGTTACTTACAATGGTGATATCTCTCCTCAATTATGATGGAGATATCTCTCCTCACTTTTGATGGAGATCTCTCTCCTCACTTATGATAGAGATCTCTCTCATTACTTACAATGGGGATATCTCTCCTTACTTATGATGGAGATCTCTCTAGTTACTTACAATGGTGATATCTCTCCTCAATTATGATGGAGTTATCTCTCCTCACTTATGATGGAGATATCTCTCCTCACTTATGAAGGGGATATCTCTCTTCACTTATGATGGAGATCTTTCTCCTTACTTACTTGTGAAGATATCTCTCCATACTTATGATGTAGATCTCTCTCCTCGCTTATGATGGAGATCTCTCTCGTTACTTAGAATGGAGATCTCTCTCCTCACTTATCATGGAGATCTCTCTCGTTCCTTACTTATGGAGATATCTCTCCTCACTTATGATGGCGATATCTCTCCTCACTTATGAAGGGGATATCTCTCCTCACTTAGGATGGAGATCTCTCTCATTACTTACAATGGGGATATCTCTCCTTACTTATGATGGAGATCTCTCTCCTCGCTTATGATGGAGATCTCTCTCCTCCCTTATGATGGAGATATCTCTCCTCACTTATGAAGGGGATATCTCTCTTCACTTATGATGGAGATCTTTCTCCTTACCTAATTATGGAGATATCTCTCCTCACTTATGATTGAGATATCTCTCGTTACTTATGATGGAGATCTCTCTAGTTACTTACAATGGTGATATCTCTCCTCAATTATGATGGAGATATCTCTCCTCACTTTTGATGGAGATCTCTATCCTCACTTATCATGAAGATATCTCTCCTCACTTATAATGGAGATCTCTCTCGTTACTTACTTATGGAGATATCTCTCCTCACTTATGAAGGGGATATCTCTCTTCACTTATGATGGAGATCTTTCTCCTTACCTAATTATGGAGATATCTCTCCTCACTTATGAAGGGGATATCTCTCTTCACTTATGATGGAGATCTTTCTCCTTACCTAATTATGGAGATATCTCTCCTCACTTATGATAGAGATCTCTCTCCTCACTTATGATAGAGATATCTCTCCTCACTTATGATGAAGATATCTCTCCTCACTTATGATAGAGATATCTCTCCTCACTTATGAAGGGGATATCTCTCCTCACTTAGGATGGAGATCTCTCTCATTACTTACAATGGAGAGATCTCTCCTTACTTATGATGGAGATCTCTCTAGTTACTTACAATGGTGATATCTCTCCTCAATTATGATGGAGATATCTATCCTCACTTATGATGGAGATCTCCCTCGTTACTTACAATGGAGATATCTCTCCTTACTTATGATGGAGATCTCTCTCGTTTCTTACAATGGTGATCTCTCTCCTCACTAATGATGGAGATCTTTCTCCTTACCTAATTATGGAGATATCTCTCCTCACTTATGATGGCGATCTCTCTCATTACTTACAATGGGGATATCTCTCCTTACTTATGATGGAGATCTCTCTAGTTACTTACAATGGTGATATCTCTCCTCAATTATGATGGAGTTATCTCTCCTCACTTATGATGGACATCTCTCTCCTTACTTACTTATGAAGATATCTCTCCATACTTATGATGTAGATCTCTCTCCTCGCTTATGATGGAGATCTCTCTCGTTACTAACAATGGAGATCTCTCTCCTCACTTATGATGGAGATATCTCTCCTCACCAATGATGGAGATCTCTCTCGTTACTTAGAATGGAGATCTCTCTCCTCACTTATCATGGAGATATCTCTCCTCACTTATGATTGAGATCTCTCTCGTTACTTATGATGGAGATCTCTCGTTACTTACAATGGTGATAGCTCTCCTCACTTATGATGGAGATATCTCCCCTCACTTATGAAGGGGATATCTCTCCCTCTCTCGTTACTTATGATGGAGATCTCTCTAGTTACTTACAATGGTGATATCTCTCCTCAATTATGATGGAGTTATCTCTCCTCACTTATGATGGAGATCTCTCCCCTTACTTATGAAGATATCTCTCCATACTTATGATGTAGATCTCTCTCCTCGCTTATGATGGAGATCTCTCTCCTCGCTTATGATGGAGATCTCTCTCGTTACTAACAATGGAGATCTCTCTCCTCACTTATGATAGAGATATCTCTCCTCACTTATGATGGAGATATCTCTCCTCACTTATGAAGGGGATATCTCTCCTCACTTATGATGGAGATCTCTCTCATTACTTACAATGGAGATATCTCTCCTTACTTATGATGGAGATCTCTCTTTACTTAAGATGGAGATCTCTCTCGTTACTTACGATGGAGATCTCTCTCCTTACTAGATCTCTCCTTACTTACGATGGAGAGATCTCCATATGATCTTTAACTCACAACAACATCACGCACTTTCTCCATGCTGGACTTCTGAAGGTGATGTAATATATACAAAAGCTTACATTGTTTGAAACCTTTAAGTTTTCTCCCATAGAATGATCAGCATGGTTTTCTACGTATATATGTATGTTAACATTCCTAGAATTACACATATTTGTTTCTTTAATGCCAGCTTCACTTGTTGGTATGTTTTAAGTTACCATCATAGATACAGCTGTATAAGGCTTACAACTGCAAACATAAAAACTTTGCTGTTGTCTGAAAATCTTTTTAACTTGGTCAACTGATCATTGTAAGGGAGGTCTTTTTATCTCCAATTTCTACTATAGGTACCTTTAATTCTTCTTCCAACTCTGCTGAGGCCAAATCTGTATCTATATCAATCCCTGCTGCCAACATCTCCTCTTTGGTTGGCACATTCTGCAATGGAATTTTTCTTCTTAAAGAAACATATCTTATTTCATGAACAAGTAAACCTAATAAGGTGATTTGTCTGTTTCATGGTTCGATTTCTGAAAAATGTTAGGTTGCTAGGTAGAGAAATGTTTTAACTTTGTTTTTACATAAACTGTATAGCAAAAGAAACTCCATGTTAATAGGGCTTGTCTGAAATTGGTTAAAAACTTAAACTATGAAAAAGTAGGGGTTTTAGGTAAAAACAGAAACCTGTTTTTGGCTTTATGCAAATGTTTTACACAATTAAAATCTTAGTGTAAAGAAATAGCCCTTTGATGTGAACCGACAAATTCCTAATTATAATCTGAACTAGTCCTTATCTGAACGAGCTATAGTACATTCCTGATCTGAACCAGTATATTACTGGTTTGCACCAGTCTTAATCTGACCCACTATCTTCTTGTTCTGAACCAGTAAATTCCTTGGTTAAACCAGTCTTGGTCTGAACCAGTACATTCCTTGGTTAAACCAGTCTTGGTCTGAACCAGTACATTCCTTGGTTAAACCAGTCTTGGTCTGAACCAGTACATTCCTTGGTTGAACCAGTCTTGTTCTGAACCAGTAAATTCCTTGGTTAAACCAGTCTTGGTCTGAACCAGTAAATTCCTTGGTTAAACCAGTCTTGGTCTGAACCAGTACACTCCTTGGTTAAACCAGTCTTGGTCTGAACCAGTTAATTCCTTGGTTAAACCAGTCTTGGTCTGAACCAGTACATTCCTTGGTTAAACCAGTCTTGGTCTGAACCAGTTGTAAGTTCCTCATTTGAAGTAGTCCTAATCTAATCTTGTATATATATTTCTTATCTGAACCAGTACATTTCTGATTTAAACCAATCTGAACCGGTACATTCCTGTTTTAAACCAGTCCTCATCTGAACCAGTACATTTCTCATCTGAACCAGTCCTGATCTAATCTAGTACACACCTGATCTGGACCAGTTCTGATTTGAACCGGTACAATCCTGATCTGAACCAGAATATTCTGGACTGTTATTCTCTTAATATACATAATTCTTGTTATTCCAGGACAAGCTTTCAGTAAAGTTAGGACATTTAAAGGAATTGTAACAAGAAGTGGCTCTTTGGACATACTGAATTATTAAGTCTATCTACTTACAATTTCTTTTCTGGAAAATAACTTGTTCCCAAAAAATATTCTTAAATGGGGCTTCAAACACACATGAACTGTCACAAGGGTTGGAATGGGGTAAATTTAGAAAGTGAAGTCAGAAGATAAAAATATCCATACATTTATATCCTCTATAGAAGATACTATGCTTGGATTATGTATTTGCAGTCAAATCAATCAGAGCACACAATGACCGCTGAACATTTGCAAATCATGAACTTTTAATTTTGATTGGTTGATAATGTTATCAAATTCATTGGTAAAAAACGATTAATCTTTTACATGTGAGTTTGAGTGTGTTTGTACAGGGGTAGAAGAATGGTTTATTGTTGATTCAATTTCCTTTCAGGTATTTTGTAAGTTTAATTATATAAAATTATCATTAAAAATGTTTTTTATGAAATGCGGTTAACTGGGAATAACTTGGAAATGTTACAATCAAGCCAGGTGGCACTAATGCAAAATGGCTGACAAAAGGGACACTTAAGTCACATCTAATTATAAGACAAAAATCAGTTTACTTCAGTTTGACTTTTCATATACAAACTTATGAAGATGCATCATAACAACAAGAAACATGTCTAATGAAGCATAGATGCATATTTGAACATGTATTAAACAACATTTTTAATTTGCTGGTAACAATCATGAAAAGTTCATAGATAACTGTACAAACCACTTTGCCTTTCTCACTTAACTGTTTGGCAATTTACGACAAGCATGTCTCTTTATTGTCCATGCATTTATGGGACACAATCAAGGTCATTTTTTTGTCTTGACACTTTGAACCGACAAAACCTGCACACCAAAATCAAGTTTGCCTTTACAAAATAATTATTTGACTGTATCACACTGAATGTTTCAATTTGTATACAACAAGGTTAGGAAGTAGTTTTGATACCAACCAAAACGTCTTTAACAAAGCGTTTCTTTGAAATCCTTGACAGGAAAAATCCTCCAACAAACAAGGACATCTGAAAGAGAATGAAAATATTTAGTCACAGTATGCTTACATTACCAGCTATGATTTTAACTCATGGAGAGTGATAAAAGGGGCTTTATAAATGACCTGGAATATTTTTGTTTTAGTTTAAAATCTGCCAAATACAGTATATGTTTATCAAAAGAATACCAATAACGATAACTGGTATATACAATAACAGATCTGGACCCAGCCCAACACCAATAACGATAGCTGGTATAGTACAATAACAGATCTGGACCCAGCCAAATACCAATAACGATAGCTGGGATATCACAATAACAGATCTGGACCCAGCCCAATACCAAGAACGATAGCTGGTATATCAACATAACTGATCTGGACCCAGCCCAACACCAATAACGATAGCTGGGATATCACAATAACAGATCTGGACCCAGCCCAATACCAATAACGATAGCTGGTATATCACAATAACAGATCTGGACCCAGCCCAATACCAATAACGATAGCTGGTATATCAACATAACTGATCTGGACCCAGCCCAACACCAATAACGATAGCCGGTATAGCAACATAACTGATCTGGACTTAGCCCAACACCAATAACGATAGCCGGTAATGTGTATCACAATAAAATATCTGGACCCAGCCAAATACCAATAATGATAGCTGGTATACACAATAACAGATCTGGACCCAGCCCAATACCAATAACCATAGCTGGTATATCACAATAACAGGTCTGGACCCAGCCCAATACCAATAATGATAGCTGGTATATCACAATAACTGATCTGAACCTAGCCTAAAACCAATAACGATAGCTGGTATATCACCATAACAGATATGCACCCAGCCCAATACAAATAACGATAGCTGGTATATCAACATAACTGATCTGGACTTACCCCAACACCAATAACGATAGCTGGCATACCACAATAACAGATCTAGACCCAGCCCAATACCAATAACAATAGCTGGTATATCACAATAACAGGTCTGGACCCAGCCCAATACCAATAACGATAGCTGGTATATCACAATAACAAATCTGGACCCAGCCTAATACCAATAACGATAGCTGGTATATCACAATAACGGGTCTGGACCCAGCCCAATACCAATAACGATAGCTGGTATATTACAATAACTCATCTGGACCCAGCCCAATACCAATAACGATAGCTGGTATATCAAAATAACAGATCTGGACCCAGCCAAATACCAATAACGATAGCTGGTATATCACAATAACTGATCGGAAACCTGCCAAATACCAATAACGATAGCTAGTATATCACAATAACAGATCTAGACCCAGCCCAATACCAATAACGATAGCTGGTATATAACAATAACTTATCTGGACCCAGCCCAACACCAATAACGATAGCTGGTATATATCACAATAACAGGTCTGGACCCAGCCCAATACCAATAATGATAGCTGGTATATCACCATATATCACAATAATAGATCATGACCCAGCCAAATTTTAATAAAGATAGCTGGTATATCACAATAACTGATCTGGACCCAGCCAAATACCAATAACGATAGCTGGTATATCACAATAACAGATCTTGACCCAGCCCAATAGCTAGGCTGATTACTGTCTCTAACAGAATTTGTATAGAATTTGTATAAAGTTGTTTCCTAGATTCCACAGAAGTTTAAAAGTTGTGTGTCATTCCAGTGCATGTATAGTTATGTTGTGACGATGATTTCCTATCTACAGCTTTTCTCAAATAGCTGATAAACCTTTTTTTTTTTATTTCAAAGTAATTCAGACCTGATTTATCAGGGATAATTCTGCAAGGGTAACAAGAGATCCCAGAGGGATCTTGGCGCCCACCAATGTACCATCTTCATTAGTTCTTTGTCAGTTCGATCTTTTCTCTTCTTTCCTCTTATCTGTTTGATCAAGTCATGTTAACAGTAAATGCACCTTGAGGTAACTTTTGATCTAAACTTAATACTGATGTGTATGAAAGCCAACCTTCAAAGTGAGTTTGTCATTTTACATATTTACTAGTACAGTACTTAATGTGAAAGAAATAGAATCGATCATTGCAATATGAGAAAGATCTGTTTAGTTCTTCTTTTAATCCATTTTGTTTTTATGATCAGTCTCAAAATATAACATACACAACGAGGGATCAAGGGGAACCTACATTTAAAATTTGAGAAAGATCCCTCCCGTACTTCCTGAAAAATAGCGATAACAAACTTTCACTATCAAAATCCATGATGGCTGCCTGTTGGCCATATTGTTTATCTGATCAGTCTCTTAAATTGCCCTGCACAGCTAGGACCAAGGGGACCCTACATATAAAATTTATGAAAGATCCCTCTAGTTCTTCTGGAGCAATAGCGGTAACAAACCTAAAGTATCAAAATGGAAGATAGCAGCCTGTAGGCCATGTTGTTTATCCGATCAGTCTTAAAAGTTGCCCTGCACAGCTAGGAACAAGGGGAACCTACATATAAAATTTAAGAAAGATCCCTCTCGTTCTTCTGGAGAAACAGCGGTAACAAACCTAAACTATCAAAATCCAAGATAGCAGCCTGTCGGCCATGTTGTTTATCCGATCAGTCTCAATAGTTGCCCTGCACAGAAAATTACCAAGGGAAACCTACATATAAAATTTAAAAAAGATCCCTCTGTTACTTCTCGAGAAATAGCGATAACAAACTTTCACTATCAAAATCCAAGATGGCTGCCTGTCGGCCATGTTGTTTATCCGATCAGTCTCTTAAGTTGCCCTGCACAGCTAAGGACCAAGGGGAAGCTACATATAAAATTTGAGAAAGATCCCTCTGATAACTTACGAGAAATAGCAATAACAAACTTTCAATATCGAAATTCAAGATGGCCACCTGTTGGCTATTTCGTATAAATGATCAGTCTCAAAAGTAAACCTGCACAGCTAAGGACCAAGTAAACCCTACATATAAAATTTGAGAAAGATCCCTCTGATACTTCCCGAGAAATAGCGATAACAAACTTTCACTTTCAAAATCCAAGATGGCTGCCGGTCGGCCATGTTGTTTATCTGATCAGTCTCAAAAGTTGCCCTGCACAGCTAGGGACCAAGGGGAACCTACATATACAATTTGAGAAAGATCCCTCCGGTATTTCATGAGAAATAGCGATAACAAACTTACTATCAAAAACCAAGATGGCTGCCTGTTGGCCATGTTGTTTATCTGATCAGTCTCAAAAGTCTCAAAATATATAAAATTTGAGAAAGATTCCTCTGGTACTTCTTGAGAAATACTGATAACAAGAATTGTTTAAGGAGGGACCCGTACCACGGACCATGGATGCAGGTAGTCCGAATTATTCTGATGTTTTATCGCCTTTTTTTTATATCGGTCTGTCATTGATCAACGTCAGAACTCCGGCCCTCTATAATATGCGGGAAATAAGCGACCCGCTCCCGATTCTCTATATTATGCGGGAAATAAATGGCCCAGGTCACACTTCAAACGGATATTTTAGAAACAAATCGTCACTTTCACACACATGTCGCACATGGATCGAAAGATCTATTCTTTATGCACAAGATGAACATAAATTACTGTACATGCCTCAAACAACCAATACAATCACTAACAAGAGGCCCATGGGCCTTAACGGTCACCTGATATATTTATACAGAGAGTTGATTTTGTTTTTAACATGAACAGAAATATTATTCAAAGTGACAAAAAACAATAAAACCACCTTACTCAATATCTAGCATACAGATTTCAGACTAAAAAGGATTTGAAACTAGCACCTCTGATTCTTAACAAGGAAAATGAAGAAATTTTAGCACACTGACTCCTTTGAGCCCCACCCTACAGCCCTTGGGGGTAGGGCTGGCTCAAAATTTTCAAAGTATCAAACTGTCAATTCAAGGTTATAATTCCAATCAAGTTATTAACATGTAAT
>NW_018406914.1:246539-268991 GCF_002113885.1 Mizuhopecten yessoensis
ATTTTTGTTGACCTTTGTCCATGGAAGGTCCCTGCAAAATTTCATTGAAATTGGTTCAGGGGTTCTTGAGAAGAAGATTTTTGAAATTTTAGTCAATTCAACCCTTTTTGGCCACGCTCCTCGGGCCCCTGGGGACTTGGGACTAAACCGGCCCCTATTTTTGTTGACCTTTGTCCATGGAAGGTCCCTGCAAAATTTCATTGAAATTGGTTCAGGGGTTTTGGAGAAGAAGATTTTTGAAATTTAAGTCAATTTGACCCTTTTTGGCCCCGCCCCTCAGGCCCCTGGGGGCTTAGGACTAAACCGGCAACTCTTTTTGTTGACTTTGTCCATGGAAGGTCCGGCCCAGCAAAATTTCATTGAAATTGGTTCAGGGGTTTTGGAGAAGAAGATTTTTGAAATTTTAGTCAATTTGACCCTTTTTGGCCCCGCCCCTCAGGCCCCTGGGGGCTTAGGACTAAACCGGCAACCATTTTTGTTGACCTTTGTCCATGGAAGGTCCCTGCAAAATTTCATTGAAATTGGTTCAGGGGTTTTGGAGAAGAAGTCGAAAATGTAAATTGTTTACGGACGTACGATGGACGACGGACGACGGACAAAAGGCGATCGCAATAGGTCACCTAAAAACTTACTCTGTTTTACTCTAGTTTTTATAGCCCTGCCTTCTAATGCCAAAATCTCGCCGGCCTATGTCATAACGTTGGGAAATACCTTCGGTAACGCAAGATCTCGTCAAGTCATGTGACATTGCTCATGCCCTAATTTCCATTAAAAACATGTGTTGGTATAGAAAACGTTAGAAAATACTGTTCGTAATGATCTTTGAAACATGTTATTGATACCACCTATTGCATAAAGAATAGATCTTATATTAGATGATGGTGGGCTAAAAAGGAGGAAGGGATGTAGCGGGACTAGACTACATTATCTGGTGACCATGCTTGCTGTACTGCTATAACATATTGCAGTTGGACAGGGATTTCCATCAAAGCACAGTAATGGTACAATATCCTTTTACTTAGATTCATTATTTATAAAAAAAAAAATCATTATTACTATTTTCTGGTTTTTATTTTATTACATAATCAGCTTTGAACAGTTCTATTTTTGTTAGTGCTTTCTCCTGCATATTACCATAAATTGTCATTTTAATCAATAGAAGAATATATATCTGCCACCAAAACATAGCAAATGAAATCATCGACATTAATAAAGAAGTCTTGCGCAACAAGTTTTGCTGTGAAGCTTTTTTCCAGCTCTTACCTTATCTTCTTGGTTAAACTGCATATTAACGATGTCATTAACAATTCTAAGTCAATAGTTGATTAATTCTACTGACAAATGACCTAATGCTTATCATTTAGAACCCCAGATGGGTAAATGTATTAACAGGATGTATAATTCATGAAATGTTTTGTCTTGAACTCTATTTCTATGGTCACATGGACGTTCAATTTGTTTTTAGGTATAGATATTGCTCTATACATATGCAAAGATATCAATACTTTCATATACATACATACAGGCAAAGATAATGACTACACTAAAAAGACAATAATTATTATTTCAGGGTTCACTGTTGGGGACACCAAAGTGAGAGGAGTAGTGTTCGACTCTCCTGCTAGATGTCTGTTCATGAACATGATGCAGTTCAATGGTTTTCATGGTTGTTCATATACTACCTCAGTTCAGGAGCTAGTCAAGAGACAAGTGAGCGAGGTCACACTCCTGCTTATCCTTTTGACATGACCAGCAGAAGTGGCCATGGTCAGCAAAGAACAAAAGAAGCAACAATAAAGTATGGACATAGGCCAGCTAGCTATAGGCCTGACAGGAAGAAGCTTGAGGGTGCGACTAAAACAACAGATTGTGGTATAGAAGTGCTGAACCAGGGTTCGAATTTAACCAGATTTTCTACTTGCATTTTTTCGCAAGTGGTATTTTTTCTTACTTGCTAAATGAGAAAACAACTTGCAATTTGCATTTTTCCAACTTTATTAGACATGTTAACTTAAAATTAAATTCTAAAACAACACAGTATTAACTGACATTTTAAATTATGGTCGTTGGGATGTATACATGACGCAAACCTTGCTGTGAAAGGAAGCTGGCCTGCTCAGGCTATTCTAAGATATAGCATAGAAACTGCATCTTAGTTTCTTGCTCCATATGGTAGAGTATTTGGTCATTTTTGTCTCTGTCCCGACAACCACCATCTTGTCACAGCAGGTTTTGGGTCATACTCTCTACGGGCAACATCAGCAACTTGTCCATTTGTTATTTTGCCGGTGCAGCGAGCTGTGAAATTTAACCTTGGGAAACCCCAATACAACCACGTGACTAGTCAAGCCTTTCGTATTTGCGCTATAAATAGTAACTAAAAATAGATTACCGAAAAACATTATGCATGCGGTAAACGTCATCATTATTTGTGCAGGTACTTCCTAACGGACATGTATCGATTGTAAACTTCGGTTAATGACAAAAGCTGAATCTTTCGTTCGGCTAATGACAAGAATGCGCTTAAATGACCGCCAGTTGTCAAAGAAAGAATTTGTAAAGACCGACCATTAGAAATGAGGATTATTCAGCCCAAAATTTTCACTCGCAAAAAAATGCTGGTGTCTGAAATCTCTACTCGCAGTTTGCAATTTGCACTCGCTTTTCCGAGTATGCGAGCTTAAATTCGAACCCTGCTGAACTGGACTTATTTTATTCCTAAATTCAACATCCTGAGAGGGACTGCAGTCAACTTCGTGCACTGACATAAGGGTTTCCATGTACAATAATGTTCGAAAGCAATTTAAATTACATAAAAAAGGTTTACAGACAATGTAAGGATATTAGATCTACTGAAATTTTAGAGTTGAAGCTCTCTCTGCAAAGATCAGACAGTCTCGGATAAAGGAAAACATTACATGATCCTCTCCCAGGGCGAGAGCAATATCGTTGGAGGGATCGCGTGTGACAGCCAATTGCAAGTACAGTGGAAATCTGTTGTTCCCTTTCAGCTTGATCTAAATACACATATACATGTACGGGATAGACGTTAACTATATTTGTATAAAAGACATCTCTAGGCGAAGCTAATTCAACACTGTTGCAATCTAAGATACAATGCATGGCCAACAGCGTCAGAGAAAAACAAATTACATTTAGCACAATGAAGTTCGCAATCAGGTGGGGTAATCCATAATTTAGAATCTCATTTACAGATCTCAGCTAAGTTTGGAGATAATTTTGATACAAAATATGCTACTGAATGGAAGGTGAAAGTTCTGTATGAATATTCCTAAATCTGCATAAATCACAATTCAGACTCAGACGCTGTGTCCACTGTTCACTTTCTTTACAAAGCAATACATTTTTCTCAATATGCTTCCACATTAGTTTGTTAGGCATGCAGGAAAACTGTAAATAATCGTACAAGTGAAACTGCAAATCGTAATTATGAAAAATATTCCATACATCCGGTATAAACCCTCTTTTGGACTTATAAATACTAAGATACATATGATGTATATGTAACAAAAACAACTGTTTTGCAGTACATTGAGATTTTACATTACACAAAGCAGCGAAAAATCGTAGTTTGCATTGTTCTACATACAGAGAAAGTGATGGTAAAACTAACATTCCCAGTACAATATCCGACCTAGTGCGAACTGGGAAATTTTGCTAAAGTTTTGCAAAGAAATGGTGTGTGGTCTCTAAACGACACCAATCAGTAGAGGAAAGCGCGAACCAGAGCTCACAGCCAAATAACGCTCTTGGAAGCACGATTGATTTATACAGTTTCAAACTTGTTAAAGGATTAAGTCCTGAACCAAGTAAGTTACACTACATAAGAGCAAAGCATTGCCCACATAACTTATGCACAACTTCATCCAGCTCTGGACGACCTGGACTGAATTTATCTACAAATATCCCGACATGTGTAGTACTAGTTGACTCCTGTACTTCAGTTGGCACAAGATACCACTTCCGCTTTGAATTAGTATAGGCATTTTTCTTCCATTAAAAAAAATAGCAGCAGATTTTGATGCATTGTACTTAAATCTCCATTTACAGCTGTATAAATAACAGATATACATCAAATTATCCAAGTTGCTTTTGCAAAGAGAAAGTAGGACAATATCAACCGCCTGTGAGTAGGCCAAGTAACGTTAATATCATAGACAGACAGTGCAAATTTTGAAGTACAAAGTTCATTCAACAAGTCATTAATGTAAACAGAGTAAAGCCAAGGCGAGAATATACTCCCTTGATGGGTTCCCTGGCATATTGGGAACCATTAAGAAATAAAACATTGACAAAAAACCGCACTGTACATATCTTTATACAGAGAAACTATCATATTGACAGTATCACGTTAAAAGCCCAAAAGAACAAATTTAAAAAATAAACCTTCGTGCCAAACACAGTCGAAGGTTTTTGCCGCATCCAGTTTACTATTATTTTCACCAGTGTAAATAATCATTTCATGCAAAAGATATGACGTCATTGTACTGCCGACATTCTTCTGAAACCCATTTTGTAGAGAATTCACAATAAATAGCTTTTCAGAGACTAGCCTGTCAAGAAATATTTTTTCTAAAACTTTGACAATAACAGCCATGAGAGAAATAGCACGATAGCTATTTGGGTCAGATTAAGGTTTATTGTGACCTTTATATAGAGTGCAAACGATTGCCTTTTTTAGATCCTTTGGTACAAAAGAAAAGTTTTAAAGGCACTAAAAAGTTTACACAAACACTCATAAAAACAATCATTTGCAAATATCAATTTTCATAAACAATTAAATCAACACCTGCAGCTTTGCCACGGGGAAGATTACGACAAACAGATTTAACTTCATTAAAAGTAAAGTCAGCCAACGAAGAGTTCAGTCGTGAGGCATCATCCATGATGTCTTTCAAAAGGTTCTCAACACCCATTTTGAACAAGTCGTTGTAGTCCTAATGAGAAGACTCCAAGTAGATTTGCGAAAAAATGTTCCTCCCAGTGGAGTGTGAGACACTGCAGATCTCTAACTACAGAATCTCCAAAGGGCCTGTTTCCAGTAATGTTAATTCTCCATAGGAGCCTGCCCCCGTATAATTTCTTATCTAGCTCAACTACTGTTTTTTTCTTTTCCGAAGAATAATTTTACACCTTTCCGACACCCAGATTTCATAATTTCAGTGAAAATGTATTTTTATAAAGTTGTCAATTTCAGCATCAAAGACATAAGTTCGTAAATAAAAGAAGGTTATCTCGAAATTGTAATTCGCAACATAGTATAAATTTCTTTTGATAAATATTTCCAAAACATCGTGTTTATTCATAAAACAAAAAAAAAAATATTCTCGGATGAAAATGCACTTGCAGAGACACAATTATGAAGAAAAATGCCATAAAATTGCAATTTTCTCCCGTTATATAGTTTTGGATGCAAATTTCCATCAGAAAATCGGATAGAGCTTTACTTGTTTCATATGTGTACCAAAAATCAGCTAATTCCATGTGGTGGAACGTTCTCATATCGCCGCCTGAATGTGGTTGTAAATTGAAAGAAAAGGGGAAATGAGTAACAACCTTGTCTGAAACCCTATTATATAGCTTATTATATACAAACTTTTATATTGAATATCAGAGCGGATATTTTCATGACAGTTTTATGATGTGTAACGACTAAATAAACAGTATCGATATAAAGATTTACACTGAGGACACCCTGATACATGAATACTGTTCTATCTCAAGTTGTCCTCTTCTGAATTTTCTGATCGTGTGGCCTTGTACATTTATCCGTATCTTCTTGTCTTTGTCTATACGTTTACGGAATCATTGACTCGACGCTAGCTATTCTTGTCTCACTTTCCTTGTTTTATTGTCCCATCTCCAAAGCGTTGTGGCTCTGTCAGGGTTGGGACCCTGACTTGTCTCACTTTCTTTGTGCCTGCCGACCACGCCACATCGAATAGATAGATTATCCATATGAAATACTTTATTTTGTTCTAAGTAATCAATCAATTCTGCGCTTCTTGGAGGTATTGAATGTGATTTATTATATTGTCTTGTTATTTTGTGTAATTAGTTGTTCGTTATTTATCACACATTTTCGCATAATTGTACCAAACTACTAAGTATTAGCTGTTTACAGCAATCATCGGTGGCTTGCTATTTTGTTACTTTATCGACGCTTCATAAACCAATCGTTATTGTTTCAAGATGGAGGGTAAATGTGTTGGAGAAGGGTGTCAAGTATACTTCAAGAAACGTAGTGGCAATAAGAACAGAAGTGCACGCAATGTAAATAGTCCACAATATAAATGGCTCCTAGATACGCTGGTGCAACAAGGATTGATGTCAGCAAAGGAACAAGCACTTATTTGCCAGAAGTGCTACATGAAGTATCTTCGGAACAAAAATCAGCCTGAACCTGAACCCGAGCAGAACCAGGAAATAGAGGAAGAAGACGACTCCCCGTCCCATATCCTGCCGTTGCTGACCCTTCATGATCTTTTGAATGGATCATCTTCACACAAAAAATGCTGTCTCTGTCTTGTTACCTTTGCAAGAAATGGAACAAAATCATCAGTCTTACCAAAACGTGCAAGACATCACCTGATCTATTCACACAAACTGTGGTGTCCCACCTCATCCCGCGTCTGCTCCATTCACCTTATTGGTAACGACTTAGATCCGTCTACAGAGGTTGTCCTTGATGGTAGAGGTTCCTTGGAATCTCAGTTACCATCAAAATCGTCCGAAATCATTAATGACCTCCTAGAGGTGTCGCACGTCCTTTCACAGAACCAGTCTGCGTTTACAATAAGCTTTTCTTCTCTTGATGACTCGGCATGCATGGCCTGGACAGGTTGGTCCAAAGATCAGTTCCTCGAAATCCACTCGCACTGTTCCCCATATCTTTCATCTGGTATATATACCAAGACTACACACGATGCTCTATTACTGTTCTGGGTAAAACTGAAAACCGACATTTCCTGGAGTCAGTGTTCTTCTCTTTTTGGAATTTCCAAGTCAAGTGTGTCCAAAACTTTCCACTCCATAGTACAGGCATTAGACACATCGATAGTCCCACAATTTCTAGGTCCGGATCACTTGACAAGAGAACAGTTGCTCGGGCACAATACTGTCTTTTCAGAAGCATTTTTTGGAGATAAAGCCACTGCCATATTAGATGGCACCTATATTTATATCCAGAAAAGCTCCGACCACAAGCTCCAGAGAATGTCCTACTGTGGCCAGAAGAAGAGAAACTATCTCAAATTCATGAGCATCGCCTTACCAGATGGCTACATTCTGGACACAGTAGGACCATTCACTGGCAGCGAAAATGATGCTACAATTACAAAAAAAGTCATGGACAAGCTAGTTACTTGGCTACAACCAGACGACAACGTTGTCGTTGACCGAGGTTTTAGAGATGTCCTACCAGTTCTCGAAGCCTCTGGCCTCAATGCTAGCATGCCGTCATACCTGAAACCCGGTCAAAGTCAACATTCTGACGTCCAAGCAAATCTTGACAGAACTATCACCAAATCGAGGTGGATTGTGGAATCCTATCATGGTCGTCTGAAACACTGGACGTTCTTCCGAACGCAATTGGTGTCTAACAGCTTTATCAATGTCATCGAGGCTTTGCTTCGAACCGTCACAGCCTGTCTGAATGGTATTAGAGGACCGATCTACCAGAGATCTCCAGAGAGAGATGCCAAAGATAGGCTAATGGCTGAACGTATGAAGGACCGTTTGACAACACCGAATGGTTTAGCTCAGAGAGTCAAGACAGATCCGGATCTATCTAGACGGGCAAGGTCCGAGTTTGTCAAGATGGATGCATCTTCCGTACTGTTTCCCCGTCTCGATCTTGATTACTTGAGAACCATTACGTGTGGAACGTATCAGATATCTCTGGCTCCTGGTTACATCGCCGAACATTTAAGTGATGACGGAGACTATGAGGTGTGGCTTTACCAGCACTCCCCAGACCTTCTCCGATGTCAAATACATTCTCGACACAAAAGCCAAACGAAATATAACGTTTGGATACGGTTCACCGTTTCACCCGATGTTGAGGCCCCAATAAAGGACTACTACTGCCAGTGCCCAGTTGGAGAGAGAACGATGGGAATGTGTGCGCACATCTCCAGTATCTTGTACTACCTTGGGTATTACAGGACGCTGGAAAACCCTCGACCATTACAACCACAGGTAAAGAAATTCCGACAAAACTTGAAATAGTTTTCCATGCGGCAACGGAGTGCATATGTCGAAAGTATGTTTGGGGCTCGATATGAAAGATCCCCGTTACCATGTGACTAACCAAACTTATAAATATAGGTATTATACAATCGCCCGTAGCTATGAACACTCCCGTAAATGCGAAAACCAACCAAAATCATAAGGAACACGTTTTGTTTGTTGTTCTGTCTATTTGTCAGCCAATGTCTTCAACCACGGGGACTTGTGAAGTAGCCATCTTGGATTTTTTTTATGAAAAAGTGTTTCTCTCACTTTTTTTCATATCTGTGTACATATTCTCAACATACCGAGCAAATACTCTCGTTTTTTTGTTAATTATCTAAAGAAAGTCGAAAATCGGCAATTCAACCATAGGCTAATTCAACCCAACATTTGAAAATGTTCCACCACTTACATTTTGATGATTTTTCCTCTCATCAATAGCATATTACGTACTGTTTAATAGGATAAAAATTGGTTTGCATCCAACGCCCATAAAAGGGTGTATTCTCTAAAAAACACAGTTTTTGTGTCTAAAATGTTATCATCGAAAATGGCATTTTTGAGATTGTTTCTTCCATAAAACAGCCAAATGGCGCGATGGAAACATGATTTTTTGTCACAATCATGCCATGAATGTATTCTTTACGGTGACCATCATTTGATTAGATTTTCATTAATATTTTACATAACATGCACATTTTATCAACACTTAGACAGCTTCTGAAAGGTACAACTTTGAGGAGCCATAAAAAACAAACCAAGTGACCTAAATCTTTATACTTTATAGATTTGTGACCACAACGGCATGGGCAATGCACCACCAACAGGAAATTTGAATCAGAGAAGGGGCCGTTTTGGAAACCGGCCCTTTCATGTCCGCTCCAGTGTTACCAGAAGAATTTGATCGACGAGACGTAATCAATGACCAAAATGATTTCTGATTCAACTCAGCTGAATTTTCTAGTTCAATATTCAAATCAACAAAGTGAACTTCTGAAAGCTGTCTGTGCCTCAGACGAAATCTTCGTTTGGCTTTTTTATACTGACTAAACAGAACGGAGTAAGGATCACGCGGTCTTCCATGAGAAACCCAAATACAGCGTAATCTCCTCATTTCATTGTGGAGCCTTCCAGTAGGGTTTCAGGAATTCACAGAACGTGCGACGATTCAGAAGAATACTGCAAACAGTAAGTGATGTCTTTTGTGTAAGTTAGGATATCATTTTCCGACACATGCTCATGATCATTTAAATCAGATGCTTTAAGAAGAGAATCAAGGGACTGCCGGTAAAGGTCAGTATAGTCAGTGCCATCTGACGTCGGCCACTTATATGAGAATCTCATCAATTCCTCACAGCCAATTGGGATATCAACTGGAAAACATAATTCACAGACGATCGGACGGTGATTGGAAACATCAAGGTAGTTATCGTCAAGAATTCAACATTCCTTGACAAGGTCCGGTTATAGATGATTCAATGATGAAATGGTCGATCAAAGAAGATGAGCCGTCCTCAGAATGAACATAAGTAAACATTGGTCCCTTACAAACATAAAATATTGTTAAAGAGTAAAGCTGGTAGCCGGCTTTTTGACAACCATTTCCTTACACGAATTCCAATGGGCCAGAAGTTTTCAACTTTAGTTTTCCCAATATCAGAAGAGAGTACATTGACTTGGGCTGAAACGCTGTGCTTTATTTTACTCTTTAAAATCCGAATAAAGGTAGCTGTAACACCACGTTCGTGTAGGTAGGACTGAATATCATCAAAAGTACAAGATACTGACATTCCACAAAGGAAAAGACAGGTGATCTTCTTCCTTACTACAGCGGTGAATCCACAAGTTGCAGGGACTTCCGATGGCTTGTGAGTCATATCGTTACTAGAGTTTACTGCTGGTGATGTTTTGTAGGAAGAAAAGTTGGCTCGTGTTGGATTTTCATGCTGAAGGCACTGGGATGGAGTCATAGACTTCGTGTTTGCCTCATCAACCACGGGTGGTCCTCTTGGCTCGTCGAAACAGCGACCTTTGAAAGAAGCACTGAGGACAGCTTTGGGTGAAGAAGAATCAAGATCAGAGCACCCGTCTGAACTGTCGTACCTCTCAGGGGCTAACGATGCAGTGTTCCCCGCTGACAAGGTATTTGTCGAGTCAATTCTATTTGGATGAGGGGCAGAACACGATAGATTTGGATGGATAGACTCGGACACGAAAGTCCGAACTCCATTGAGTTGATTGCCTATTTCTTCAGCAAAAGTCTTTATAGCCGAATCAACTTTTGAGCAACTGTAGCGATCTCTTGGATATTCGCATTGGTTGTCTTGACTCGCGTCTTCATTTTCAAAGCATGATAATTTGCCTTTGATATCTTTAACATCTGTGTGTAAAGATTTCACATTCGCAAAGCGATCGTCATTAATTCTTGCTAGCCCAAGCGCATTGTCCTTTGCAGACTGGTTGATACTGGAGATCGCGCCTCCAATGTTACTGACTTCCTGAACCTATCTTATTACGACAAGGTTTTCGACACAATTAGGTGTAATCTGTCCGATAGGGCTTTCATTGCAGAACCATTAGATATATCATCAACATACACTTTATCTATCATGAGACAGGAAGATCTCAGATCCTTTTTTCAAAAGTTCCAAATCAGATTTGATGGATTTTTGATCGTTCATAATTTCATTAATTCGACCATTCAAACCCTTTTTCATCTCGTGAGAAATTTTCCTTTAGTTAGCGAGTTCAAATTTGATCATGTCTACGTCAATACATAAAGCTGACAGAGTATTTTCATCGGTCGGACGAGAACTATCTGCAGAACAGTCCTTGGAACAGTTCGTGGACGCAACTTTCTGCGAAGAGAATAATTCACTGAGGTCACCATCAGAGTCCCCTTTGAGAAACTGATGTAGAACAAAGCAATCTCTGGCATACTTGAATTGTGCAGAGGATTTGTGAGTGCTTTTTCTTGAAACAAGACGAGCTGTTGGCATGGGCAGTCTTTCAAGTGCCATGCTTCGTCGTACAATATTGCCCGGTACCACGCAATTTTGCTTTCTGAGTTGTCAGAAAGCTGCAACAACGTCGAGATGTATACGTCTTTTGGAAGACCCAAAAGAGCTTTGTCAAATGTTCTTAACTCATCCGATTGGGAGTTACAGACAATGTTACTATTACCTCCATTGACATCAGGGGAGATGGACATACTTACTGGTGTAAGTTCAGTGTAAGTCTTATTGGATTCACACAGTTCAGCCATTTTTCAAGGAATCATATTCATCACCGTGAGTAGAATGCAATTAGACACGCAATGTATATGAATATCTAGGTATACTGTATGTGTGTAGTCTTTGTGTATAATTTATTGTGTGAAAGAATATCTAGGTAGACTGCATGTCTGAAGTCTTTATGTATAATTTATATTTATTGTGTGAATGAATATCTTTTTTCATACTATATTTTTAGCTCATCAATTAGGAGAATAGTGGACAGACTAATGAAGTCACTCAGGGCTTAGTGTCTGCACCACACTGCAGGTTAAAGAATTTTTTTCAGACAATGTTAGATCACCACAGTCAAGAGGCTGATGACTATTATATATAAGATTAAGGCATTTATATTGCATGAAAGCAACATACTGAACCATATTTTCGGGGTCAAAGCAACTTCATTGCACTTGGTCAAAATTTTGAACAAAATTAAGGTTAAAGTTTTTCTGACAGTGTTAGCACTCCACAATCAATAGGCCTAGGCTGTTTACTTATATCAGGGCTATACAATTAGGGTAGTCTTGAAGCTAATGAAATCTTCAGGTGGACTAGCTTGATTCTGAAAAATGATTCTGCATGATGCACTTGATGCTCTCTCAGGGGCCAAGTTGTTTTCAACATTGGACTTAGCGAGTGGGTACTGGCAGTGTCGAATGGCGAAAAGCGACAAACATAAGACAGCATTTGCAACTATAATGCAGGCTTTTTTGAATTTTGAGTTATGCCATTTGGTCTCTAGAATGCACCTGCAACTTTCTGTCGTCTTACCTCCCTCGTTTTAGGAGGTTTAGCGTATTCAAAATGTCTTTATTATTTGGATGACATGATAGACTTTTGGACAACATTTAGTGTAGCGTTATCAAATTTGAGGGAAGTTTTTGAATTTCTCAGGGAAGCAAATCTTAAACTCAAACCGAAAAAGTGTACCCTCTTCCAGACAGAAGTCTCTTACCTGGGACACATTGTCTCAGAGTCTGGGATCAGCGGTGACTGTACATGAATGGCCTTGTCCCACCTCGGTTTCAGACGTACAGAGTTTTCTGGGTTTAGCAGGGTACTATAGGCGGTTTATCCCAAGTTTTGCCCACATAGCTTCGTCTCTCATCAAGCTCACCCACAAAGAGTGTGTGTTCAAATGGGATGAAAGTGTGACAAGGCATTTACTACCCTAAAAAAATTGCTGACCACTGCTCCAATCTTGTCTTATCCTAATGAGACGGATTACTTTGTATTGGACACTGATGCCAGTAGTGTAGGTATGGGAGGAATACTTTCCCAGATTCAAGGTTGGGAGGGAAAGGTTGTGTGGTATGCCAGCAAAATACTCAGTAGAGCCCAGCAGAACTACTGTACCACACAACGTGAATTACTTGCAGTAGTAACTTTCCCATGGTCTGACCACCCTACCTGTCTGGGTACGTACTGGTTCTGGAGGAGGAGGAGGGGGGGGGACGACATCTATATGGACTGGACTTGGGAACACATACTAATACCGACATTTCCGACCATATCAAATCGGGCTCGACTGTCCAAATAGAGGGTGTCAATTGAAGTTCCCCTCATATGGTTTCAAGTGCACGTGGTCAACATGCACAGAGATATGGTTTGTAGAAGGGGTTTTCTGCAATACATAGGTAACCCTGGATAAAATTTAAATTATCCTATATGGGCCGGTCCACCCCTTCCCCAACTTACAGGAAACACCATACATACCCCCAACATCATACTTCCGAGGTTTTAATCCCTGATCAAAATAATTCCTCATGCGCTGAGCAGACACCTCTAAATTATGTCTAACAAATTCAAACACATCATGCATACTTCCCTTTAATCATTCCACATATTAGTTTTCACATACTGGATCCCCAACTGGGGTATACCTACTGGGAGTACAGCAGAAATGACCTGATCCTAAAAATAAAGGGCATGTCTCAGATAAGCAATGATAGTGGACTCAACCTGCACAACACACCTACATACATATATAACTTTTAAAACTACATTTTGATAACATTTTGTTAAGGACTTCCCACCCTTCGTAATACACATGTTTTTCTTGATGTATTTTCGTGTCGTCATTTCCGTATTGCGTATCGGGCATTCCATTACCGTAGTGTAAATTATAGTAACACTGGGTAAACAATAGTACACGTGCGTGACGATAATATGTCAACGCCGGGTATCGAGACTTAACTTGGAAATGTGTAATCACACGTACTTCAGAAATAAAGCTTATGATACAAAAAAAATAAAATAACTCACGACATACGATCAGACGACTTCAAGAAGTGTGTTTTGTTTACCGATTTCACCTGTACGTATCACATGCTAACAGTAGTTCACAAGCTCTTGGTTGCTACGACTTTTGTTGTCGAGCGAGTTACACTGTCAGATAAATCGGTTCACAAATGCAATAACAATAACTCTGAAAATAGTGGTTTGTAAAATATCAAGATCCCTATAAAATGCAAGTGCATGTGCGTGCACGTAATAACAGCATACCATGTGATAGCCTAGCTTACATATGTACCTGACATGTTAATATACCATGCGTAAGCAGGCTATGGAATGATGTCCAAAGTGTACATGATTGAGAGTAATTTTGTTCCATAAGAGAACAGTAAATTGACAATAAATATAGTAATTTGATTTATTTCCGTCGTTTTTGGTATAGTAAAGAAAATAAGTGTGATTATATAAATTCTATCCCTCTGCAAAAAGTTTTGATTTTGTTCAAGGTAGACAACTCTCATCAGGATCAAAATTATTGTAAAATAAATTAATTATAAAGACTTTGTGTGTATTTGGTTCAATTTTTCACTCTTTTTGTATTAAAATATGTGTCCTGTTTGCTTTAAGCTTGTATTTAGCAACTTTTATCCATACAATTTCAATAAAAAACGCTTTTTGTAACATGTTGTAGATATTTTATGGTAAATAAAATATTTGTATGGTTGATTAGCAATGTTCCTTTTCATTATTTTATTGTTTTAATAGTTTTGAACAATGCCACATGCTCAAAAAATGTGAAAATGTTGAATTTGACAAAAATTCAATTTATCTGTATTTTTTACAAAAAAATCCTGAGCTCAGATTTTCATAAAATCATCTCTACATAGTGACATAACCATTATGTGAAACTTTCATTGAATTCTGCTGGCTAATTGCGTAAAGGTGGAGCCTCCTTAAGAAGACTGATTTTTTTCCAAAAACTGTTTCCCCCAGATTTGGGACACTAAAAAATGCACAAAAAACCACATAATTTTTAACCCAAAATTTGACCCCCGAAAGTAGTAATTTTGTTGTCTGAAATTAAATATCGCCTACTCAGTAACAGAAATACTAAAGTCAACAATATTTTCAACAAATGATTTCTGCAAAGGTCATTATTGACATTTTTCCTGACATGGGTATACCAACCAACCAACCAACTTCCACATTTTTATCATTTTGAGGAAAAGTTATGAGCCAATCTCATACTATATCCTCGGGTTACCGGTTTCCGCGCACTTAAGAAGCATCCGCGATTTCGTACTCATATCGGCAGAAAACAGTTCAATTTACGGAAGACTGTCATAAACATGCATACTAAAGGAAACAAAAAACTCGCAACATAAAACTGTATTTGAAAAAAATCAGAACAAACAATTTTTAGCAAATTTCTCCTGTCGGAAGTAGCCGTCATATGTTTCCGTGTGTCCATTTTGATTTAGTGTTCAAAGAAAGATAACTCGAATACACTAAAAAGAAATTCTCTACAGTGACCTGCAAGAACAAAAGCTTCGTTTGGAATAAAAAATATATCTTTGATCGTCAAATTAATTATCAAAACAACCTTTTTTTAAATTTCACCTTTTTAATTTATTTTTCAAGATATCAAATTGAACGAATTCATGTATTTTTTTTTTTAAAAATATTATATTTATTTAGTTATGATATAGAATCTGTTATTATTTTTTTCTGCAGTTTTATATCGGTTTTGGTTGATCGTAAGATATTTCTCATTTTGTTCTGTTTCAAATTGGTGAAAATTGGAAGTTCATTGCATTAGCCTACAAGGTTTCATTTCATTGAAAACACTGTTTATCGATATAAGAATGTCTCCTTGCATTTTGGCTCTTCGGAAGTGGAAAAAAATCGGCGAGGAGATATGGCCTCATTTGCATACAACATTTTCGTACGTTTGTCAGACTACAAAAAAGACTGGTTCATGAATGAAATATATCACCGTTTTTTCAGGTATGGGTTCATTTTGAGCAAGATAAAAAGAGCATTAAGCAAAACTGCATATTTATGCGTGTTTTTTAATATTCAGTGATTAAATCTTATGTTTTCCGGACGAACTTCCGGTAATTTTTGTGTCAGTTTACAGACGATGGCCAAACTTCTAAAATATCCTTGTGTTGTGTCCAGTAGGTCACGTAGTTACGAGATATAGCTTGATAAAATGGCTGCGCGGAAACACATAACGCGCGGAAACTGGTGTCTAGACGATATACACCGACATATCCATGAGCCTGTATGAAATACCTTAACCAACGCAGACATTTCCACATTTCGACACGGCTAAACTGTTAATATGTGATTCTGTGTGCCCAGCACATGTGTAGATATGACTTGTGAAATTCTAGGCTTGATTCACTTGGGATTAAACGTTGACTGTTTGAACTAGCATAAGTCCACGAGACCTCGGCAACCCAGCCGAGTGCCTAATGTGATATTTTGTCAAATAACCGGGTTTTTTTGCTAATACTCACCAGAAAGGGTATTCCATCTATAAATATTCTGTATCTGGATGTCAATCTGCTAAAACCTCGTGCAATTGTCGACTGTTTGAACCTGTCCATGATGTTACGCTATATCACGGACTTAAATAACATTTAATTCCGTGGCTATATCAAGCTAGTCTCTGTCAACTCATAGGGCATGGGAACGGCCATTTTAAAACTAATCAAAAAGTTGTACCGGGATAAATAATCCGGATTTATAACTTTTAAAAAAAGAAGATTTGAACGAGTTAATGATTAAGCTATAAAACAATCACCCCGGTAACTGAAAATCGACTACTTTCAACAAATTAATGTCATAACATTGAATATTTTCAACTTAGATAATTTTATTTGGCAATTAGGCCTAAGTCATGTCTTAATAACATATATATTTGAAAATTGCCAAAACATAGATTCTGACTTTGGAACAAAAAGCTTTTCCTTTTTTTATTGAAGAAATTTTAAGTGACAAACTTAATCGGGTTAAATACATTATGTAATGTAAATATCTTGCATTGCTCCAGCTGCTTTTTGAAAAACATGTCTCAAATATCATGTGGAATAAAGAATATGCACTGCTACTTATTTAATCCAATTGCATGATACAATATTCTTTCTGCAGCTCTTGAATTTTGAGATTGTAAACAATTTTTTTAACCAATCTTCACATTTCTTCGGCCATTTTAATACATGAAGGTATAACTTTTGCTAATATTTACTTATATGTATAAAAGTCTATATTTTGAATGCTCATGATCAACATCAATCAAGGTTACCGTTATCTCTGAAACACATACACAACTAGCAATGATCAAAGTAAACCTGAGCAAGTTCCAAGGAAATCCAATGAAAACTGATGAACTACTAGTATAGTTGTCTTGACAAGTTTGCAGGACACTAATGGCTTACCTGAACAGGTTAAAATTAAGGGATATCACTTGAAAGTGAAGGAGTATTTTAAGTCAATCCAAATCAGAGCTTTGACGCATCACTCCCATTTACTATTGTTGTGTGGAAGATCTTCCATATGATGAACAGCAGTATACGGGAGCATTGTGAAAATCTAATTTTAATAAGATTTAAGGAGCTGTCCAGACAAAAAGAACAGGTGGATGACAGAAAACATTGTACCATACTATATATAAACATATATGTTCCATCTTTATATATAAATGCAAGGGATCAATATATCTCTGTGTACTTGCCACCTTGTAAGTGGTACAAGTAGACTAGCTTGTCTGCAGAAGTCTTTGATGAAGATCTAGAACAAATGGAATGAGTAGTAGTGTTATGATAACATTGACAGAATTTCAAGTTTGGTGTAGTTCCTCTTGAGTGAGTGTAATCTTCAAAAGACAGGTATCAGCGAGCCTTGCATTTGGTCAGGGTTTTTTGCCTTAAACAAATCAAATAGCTTACCTCAAACCTGTGATTATGCCAATGCTGTATTCTAATGTTGCATAAAAGATATATGTAAAACACAACCTACGTGGTATTGTTTATGACGTCACAATTTCTGCCATTGATGATGATGTCACTATACACATATATATATGTAGAACAATAATATGTGCCCGCATTATTGGGTATGTTAACAATAGTCCATTGTAGTATGTTACTATACAAACTCATCCATAATATTAGTGCTTTAGGTGAAAAAAACTGTAGTCAAACTGCCCTGATGAAGCCCAATGTTCGGGTGAAACCGGTAGACCACACTAATAAATACAAGAAAACCAGTCCTTAGTGATTGATCTACCCTTTTAGGTTTGCCCTTACTCTCCAATTGCTCTGCATACCTTCTGGTATCCAAGCAAAGGACACCAGTCCGCCACTATGTACTCACCTCAGCATTGGCTCTACCCTAGGACTTCGTAAAGATATATGTAACAATATTAGAATCCTTGGATTTCAAAGATGATATCTCTGGTGTATGAAAATCTGGTTGCCTCCAAAGCACTGAAGTAAAATCGGCAATGGCCAGATGAAAGAACAAATACAGGAGAAACAATATGCAATAGTATTTATTCAAAACAACAACAAAGTACTTTGTAAACAAGTACAGGTCAGCACCAAGTTATATTGTAATATTAGTTTCTAAACATGTAAACAATGAATATATTTCATAGTGAATTCCAAATATTTTCAAAAATTAAGCTCAATAATTTTGATCTGGGTTTTAAGATGAGTTCCTTTGAAGATTATTTTCAAATTATTTTCTACTTTATTGGTTAACCAATTTAGTAAAAATATCAATTTATTTTTCAACAACTTTCAAAAAGTTAACATAACTCTGATTAGGAAAAGTGGTACATTAACAAATAGTTTCTAAATCTCCAGCTTTGATCTGACACTGACATGTATTACATTTATGATACATAATGTAATACAAATAAAACTTCACTTGTAAAATTGTTGCCAGGCATTCATTGACCTGAGAATTGTTCGTGTGAGAACCATGCAAGAAATTGTAACATCAGAATAAACAAAATAATAAATTTTGATTTGTCTCTAATATAACCGAAAAAATATCCCGACTCATCCCTTTTTGACTATAATTAACCTAACCGTACTGAGTCGTTCGTAAATGAAATGGCGGTCAGCCTATATAACAGTTCCGAAAGCCCTTGGTTGCTTTCCCATAGAATCTGTCTTCTAAGGTACTAACAACTGAAAATTTGAAATGATTTTAAAGTTAGGAACTTTAAATTGACCTGTCTCCCAATCTAATCTATCTCATCATGGAATTCAGACCCTAAAAAAAAAAGAAAAAAGAAAAGATTGAAAAAATGATTTACATATTTATACACAATTTAGACCAACAATTTTTGCATATTTTGCCCAAACTAAAATAAACATCACACGACTCTAAAAGGTCATGGTAAATTAGAATACAAGTAAAGTTTAGTGATGTCAATATCTGAAGATCAGACAAAAAGTTCCCTCAAATCAACCGGGAAAATGTTCTTAAATATTACTAATATAAATAAATGTATGTATTTTCAAAAAAAAGGTAAAATCAGTTTTTAGAGGAGATGGGTCAACTGCAAGTTCAAGGTTCATGACCTCATCAATTTCACTCAAATTTGTTTTCAGGAACTCATCTTTTATCCAGACTACTAAAAAATTCACATGAAGATGGTTAAACTTATTGAATAACAATAAAAAAAATAAAAAATAAAAAATACAGACAGTATTTCGATGTGCATGTACACTCATATGCAATTATTTTAAAAAAAATGCATGCAGGTAAATTGTTATAAAATATATCTCAATATACTTGTATTTTAATTAAAACATGTGGTATGTTGCTATTAAAAAATTATAAAATTAATCCACATGTTAACTAAACTTAATAGATTGAATATTATATAAAATATACGAACAATATAGTTTATCACAAAAAAAACGTTTATATAGTTGATCACAGATAGCCATGTTACAGAGTTGTCCCTGTATACCATGTAAAACAATACAATGGTAGTAGCACTAAACAATACATTAGATAGTAAAGGTAATTAAACCAAGGTTAGATTATAGCCTTTCAAATAAGAAAATTTTGTATTAAAATTGAATTAATTTCATTTAAAATGTTGATTATTGCTATTGATATCACACTGGTATAATGGTGAAAAATGCCAATGTATTTAATTATTTTTATAAATCTTTACCGTGCCAAAAATTAATTAAATCTAAAAAATAAACTGCGTAAAAAACTCACATTTTCAATCCAGTGACCTACTGGTCTGTCAAGCAACTAATGGGAAACTTTGGTACCAGATTATATTAACGATCAGAATAATTCATTTATATGATTTCAATATCATAACTGCGATATATAAGAGATAAACTGTAAAATTTGTTTTTCTTAAACTTTCCATCTTCTTTGTTTCATTTCTATTAATTTATGTAAAATTTTGTAATGTTTTTAATATCTTTGATGAATGATAAATTACCTCTTCCATTAGTAATATTGCAGTTATTCCTTGCTTTGGTTGTATATTAACCTATCAAATGAATTTTGTTATCATATTGTTAGTTTTAGTTTATAATAATTGACTTCTTCAAAGTATTTTTATAATTATTTTTTACATAAGTTTTAAAAGGATCTGTTCAAAATGATTCTGTTTTTTATTTATGCTTTAGTTATGAATGCTTTCTTCAAAGTGAAGTTGTAGTTATTCTGTGTTTCAGTTATAAATGACCCATTCAAAGTTTGTAATTATTCTGTGTTCGATGACTTTGGACTCCATTGGTGATCATTTTCATGATGATCTCGTCAATTTCTCAGTCCATTTACATTTCCTCTAAGATGTCCTCCAGTTTCTTAAGAACTGCCTGACAGCTGGATCTGTCATCTGGATCCTCCTCAGTACACATTTGAGCAATGAGATCTAATTCTATGATTCCGATGGTTTCAGAGATCTCGTTCACCATATACCCGACTGCATAGAGGTCAGAGGCAGGAGTGGAGAAGTGGCCTAGTCTAACCTCTGCGGCATAGTTATTGCAATGATCCATGTAGGTTGGATCATCCGAGAACCGGTGACCTCTTCTGAATGAGGCTAGACCCATGTCAATGAATCTAAAAGAACAAAATGAGATAACTGATCACTATAAGATAATGATAGGACATAAATCATAAGGCTTTAAAATAAGATTCCAATTTATATTAGATAGATGTAGTGAATTTTCATTTCAGAGACCTCACAAGCTCAAAGCCACACACCATGATATATTATACAATTAAAGTAATTATTCTGTGTTCGATGACTTTCGACTCCATCGGTGATCATTTTCATGATGATCTCTTCAATTTCTCAGTCCATTTACATTTCCTCCAAGATGTCCTCCAGTTTCTCAAGAACTGCCTGACAGCTGGATCTGTCATCTGGATCCTCCTCGGTCCACAATAACTGGTGAATATGATGTGATATGAACCTGAAAAAGTGATACTGACCTTGGCTATGCCGAGGTCAATACCCCTTTTTTCAGGTTCATATCACATTATACTAACCAGCACAAAAGCCCATAACTGTTTTATTATATGCCTCAACAATAAGATTTTGTATAGTTAACATTTACTTGAACGAGCCTCCGTGTAAAATTTAGCCAGGGTTGAATCCAACAGTTCGGTTTTTGGAGACATCGTTAAGATTCTTTTCCTTAAGGTAAGCATGGATGACACGCACTGCGTGTTCGGTGTCCTTTTTGTGTTACCAGCATCTTTATCTTCTAGTAGTTTGTATATTTTCAGATGTAACGGAGGCAAAGAGTTCACCATCCGCCATCTTCTGTTTTCGTCTGACATATCACGTTCCGTTCTAACTGCGCATGCGCTACGACAGGTTCCAGGGAATTTCCATATAGGCTATATTTAGAAATTGATATTCACCGAATAACCAGTCTACATGAGTTTTTGAGGACTGGTCATGTGTATAGGATCCGGCCAATGTGATTGCGAGAAATTTTCAAGCATATAATAAAACCAAATAATACAAATAGAACATATTTTTAAGTACAGTATACAATAAATTGTGTATTCTTGATCTTTATAGCAAGTTGTACCAAGCACTTATACACTCTTTGGGTTTTGTTAACATGGTAAACTTAAACAAGAGGCCCATAGGGCCTGTATCGCTTACCTGGATATCTAAGCAATCATGGCAGAATATTCTCCAAATGAGATCCATGGGAATATGCCAGACCCCAAGGCCAATCCTTGTAGCATATATATCTGTATTCGATTTATCATGCCCAGCAATTTTATGTATGGTTATGGGGTGGGGATCTCAACTGTTTCCAATCTGTGACTCAGAAACTAGGTCCCTATGGTTGTGGCCAGACCCCAGGATCAATTCTAATATCATGACTGCATTTGTCTCTTTTTGCCCAGCATTTGTATATATAGTTTTTGGGTGGGGATCTCAACCGTTTCAAAGTTATGACCCAGGGGTTAAGTCTGCAAGGGTGGGGCAAACCCTGGGGTCAATTCTAATATCATGACTGCATTTGTCTCTTTATGCCCAACAATTGTATATATAGTTTTGGGGTGGGGATCTTAACCATTTCAAAGTTATGACCCAGGGGTTAAGTCTCCAAGGGTGGGGCAGTCCCCAAGGCCATCCTGGAAGCATATGTGCATTCATCTCTTT
>NW_018406914.1:269436-291592 GCF_002113885.1 Mizuhopecten yessoensis
ACCTAGGGATGCTTCCAGTCTAATATGGTTGATATCCATCACTTAGTTCCAGAGAAGAAGTCGCTTAAAGCAATATAGCCAAATAACCCTTTTTGGTCCCGCCCCCCAGCCCCCTGGGAGGTCAGCCCCACCATTTGTACAATTTTGAATCCCTGCATCCCATATATGCTTTTGATTAAATATGATTGATATCAAGCCCATAGTTCTACAGAAGAAGTTGTTTGTAGAAATAAAGCCAAATTACCCCTTTTTGGCCCCGCCCCTCAGCCCCCTGGGGGGTCAGCCCAACCATTTGTACAATTTTGAATCTCCACAACCTAGGGATGCTTCCAGTCTAATATGGTTGATATCCATCACTTAGTTCCAGAGAAGAAGTCGCTTAAAGCAGTTTAGCCAAATTTCCCCCTTTTTGCCCCGCCCCTCAGCCCCCTGGGGGGTCAGCCCCACCATTTGTACAATTTTGAATCCCACCACCTAGGGATGCTTCCAGTCAAATATAGTTAAATTCCAATCAGTGGTTTAGAAGAAGAAGTCGTTTAAAGAAATTGTTGACGGCCGGACGCCGGACGCCACGGTATGGCATAAGCTCACCTTGGTCCTTTGGACCAGGTGAGCTAAATATATGTTCAAAAATTGTCTGGTTTGTATTCCAGAATTTGCCAAATTGTATGTAACTGTCTGAAATGTCTGGTAGGAATGTGTTTAAATTATGGAAAGACAAAGAACAAGAACAAATCAAAATTTGTCAGGTATATAATCCCAAATTTCACTACAAACACCGCCACCGCAATATTGAACAGGGCAATTATGCAGCATACCAAAATTGAATTTGCATAGATATTTGACCTTTGACCTTCGTTGGACACTTAAACCAATGAGCTATCTGACAGGTAATTGACACAGTCCAGATCAGCTTCATTGTGTCAAAACACTATGAAACATGTTTGGATAAGTTTAGAGAAGAAGATTCTCACATACCTGATGTTGTTTGCCATGTCTGCAGATTGATAGTCGATCAAGACATTATCAGTTTTAATGTCGTTCAGCAACACTTGTTTCTCATGGATCATCTTCATTCCCCAGAACAGCTGATAGACCGTAGCAACCCACTTTCTATCGGTAAATGACCGGGGGCGGTCATTCAGCAGGTTCTTCAGTGTATAGCCTTTAGCGAAGCATTCTTGTACAAGGGATACATCCTCAGGTATGAAAGGAGATACCATGAGTCCCAGACATTGTGGCACAAACTTTGTGGACTGCAGATAGAGCAACAGCTTGGCCTCTTGGTGGATATCGTACAAAGATGTGCAGTTCTCTTCATACTCTTTGACACACAGGTCCATTGTTATGGTGCAGTGTTTAGCGAAGTACACACATCCAAAACCTCCTCTGCCGAGAACTACACTATCGCTCTCTGTTTTTTCATAGGTGACATCATGATTTTGTACAACAGGGATCTTGATGTCATCCAGTGTGACTGGAATATCTCTTGAAGGGATGTAACCATACTGAGGGAAAGGTGAAAATGGTGACAGATACTTCTCTAGTTGACCTTCATACGGTATATCCTTGTGGAACCTACAAAAGAGAATGGTTTTATACAGAAATAAATAAAATTAACATTTATTACTCAATAACAACTTGTTACTGTTTACAGCTGATAACATATATTCTCCATTCAAAATCTATTTACTTAGTGTTGGCACTATAGCCTTTTAAAAGTTGGTCCCACATCGGCCATTATTGAAAGATTTAAGGTTGCACAAATCTCCCTTTCTTTATTCTTCTTCATTTGACAATGGTTTTCTCGGGTTGACAATATTCACTGTCACCTGCTAATGAATGTCATATCTATTTTGTTACACCAAAAGTCTTTGTAGCTCAGAAACGGCAGTGAACCTCGATAATGACATTTTGTTTGTTGATAGTCTGCTGTTTACAATCACTATCGCACCGGTGCTTGATAAAATTGGCTGTTGCCGTCAAACGTTCTTGTGACCATCACAGTGAGGAAACGAAGCAGTGAACGCACATTTCTCGCGCATGTGATATTTTTCACTGTCTCATGGCAATATTACCCGCGCCTCTTAAAACCAATGTATTTTCGGGCGTGACAGAGATTTTTGTTTAACTTTCTCCCAACCAATCAAATAGCTAGAAATTCACTTGAGGTGTAACAAAATTAATTATTTACACTGATGCTTATTTTCACACATCAAATTTCATGGAGGAAATATTGAATGCATGATAAATGAGGTCAAAGACAAAATATTATTATTAAGGATTTGAATTGTAGAAGTTTGCAGTAATGTATAATTGCATATAAAGCAGTTAAGATATTTAATATTCCTTTAAAACAAATGGGACAGGAAGGTCACTTTAAGAACATTATACATTATGACTAGATGCACTTGGTCTTAAAACCAAATCTATGCTTATAATCAAGATTGCTTCTGGTGCATGGTGTCACTTCAATAAAAACCTCATGGCAAAATAAGAACCAGGGGTGGAACTAGCTACTGGTCCACTGGCCTGTGGCCATTGGTTTACCAGGCAGACCAGTAGGGTTTTCAACAATCGATCCCACTGAGCCAGGAGGTATTTTGTAAATTTATCTAAAATTTCAGCAGATTTGAAAAGTTTTTTTCTAAGCAAACTTCTACATTTCAAAAATTCTGGTGGGCCAAGGGGGTCAGAAGAGTATCGAGTACCTTTTCGCACCTGCTCGGGCCAGCAGCCCTCGTTATCTTGACCAGTGCACTTCAAACAGGACCAGTGAAATTTAACTTCAACTGGCCCTTTGGACTAGTAACCGTTTTTTTTTAATTCCACCCCTGAAGAACCATACTTCAGTTAAGTTGTTATTGTTAAAATCCTGCGACCTGTCTTCAATATCAAAATCTACACTGAGAAGTAGCTGAATACATGAGAATAGGCATTTTTTATCAGTGAAGCAAGAGTATTGTGAATAGTTCATAAGTAACCAAAGGGGCTTGTATCACTAATAATTTAATATTTGACCTTGGTGACCTTGAAATCAGTCAAGACAATTTATATGGATGGGACAATTCTTGAGAAGAAGATATGTGTGTCAAAATCATTTAATTTGAACAACTTGCCAGCTGCAAACTATGCCATTGCTCAACGCCAATGTACCCAAACGAAACAGTAGCCAAAATGGGACACTTGTGGGAAAACGGCCCAAGAAACTGTCCCACAAAATTTGGTGAAGACATTGAGGTTAAAATAGTTAAATTTTGGAGCCAAAAGTTCTCAACCACACAGGATACATGGTCCGTATTTTGTTTTTGTTTTGTTAACCCCTTGATTGCTTGACTTTGCAATGAGAAATCACATTTTTTCAAATCGTCTTATATATGTGTTTTACTCATGAGCTGACGCCAAATATCATCTAAACCTGACCCTGTACCCTTCCTCTTAAAAACAGATATTTCTGGGTATTCTGCACATGAGAAAATCCTACTGGTACCTTTAGTTGCATCACAGAATTAGATTAGATCAACCACCTGGTCAAATATTTTGGTTTTGGCAGTACTCAAATTGTTTGTTCAAACAATCTGAATTGTCCAGGTAAGCAGACTTGGAACTAGCACTAGACAGAAAATTACTATTTTCATTATTCAAAAAGTGTGTTCGAATTACTATTTACCAGCCTATTCGAACTGACCAGAGGTTTACTGTAGTAAATAAGTGGGGGTTTTAAAGGATACATACCTCATTATATCTCCTTGTGACTTTCTCTTTGTCCTCTCTATGACATTGTGGGGAATTTTTGGAATGGCGGCTGTAGCCCCCTGGCGGTCCCCGCTATCAAACTTCGGAGAAGACTGGTGGTATAGTAAATCGGCTTCTTGTGTCCCTTCACCACAATCCTTTAGGGAGGCTTGTGTCCCTACACCACAATCCTTTAGGGAGGCTATCAGATCATCAAACTCACTGAAAAGCAAATTTCCGACAGATTACAAAAGATGCTTAATTATTAACTTCTGTTTCATGAAAAACATTAAATATGACTTCATAATAAAAATAGTTGTACAGTATTTGTATGTATTCATACCTCAATTCTTTAACATGCTTAATTTACCAGGTCAATTTAAAATATAACTGTTAGATGCACAGACAAGTTTGTACCAAACCATATATATATATATATACCAGTTCAAGTCAATTGCCCATAGTTGATTAATGATTATTAGTTATCATTCAGCTAATCTACACAAAATAAAAGAAATTCAAATGCAGTCTTACCTGGTGGTGAATTGAACAGACCTCGTCACAAACCCATGTACCACTGTAGCCGCTGCTGCAGTCAGCGTTATGATCATACCATTATCCTCCACTTCTACTCGATACTTCTTTGTTTTTAAGTTCACCTGTAATTTAAAGAAGAAAATAAAATATTCCTCCAATTTCACAGGTTCATGTATGACATTCTAGAAACAAAAACAAAAGTGTTTCGATGCCATTGGGAAACTGGGTTTTTTTTTTTTTATTCCTTTGAATTTTTATAATACTTTTGGTATGGTATTGGTAAACTATGAAACATCAATACAAAGGATTCTGTGAGGTGGGACTTTATATTGCATTGACAGGGAGAGAATAAGGTAAATTTTATTTGGACAAAATACATGAATATCTATTACATTACACAAATGTATTATCCTATTACACACCTTAATTGTGTTATAATGATCATTTTGGTCTTGTGGTGGTTGGTCAGAAGGGGTCATCTGTATTCCCACGTCTACACCCATTTGGCCTGCCTGTGTGCTGAATTCTGCTGTCACTGGTCTAGCCTCTGTACCAAAATGAACCATATTTGGTTTGGCCTGTGTCCCAAAATCAGCTGCACTTGGTCTGGCCTGTGTCCCAAAATCAGATGCACTTGGTCTTGCCTGTGTCCCAAAATCAGATGCACTTGGTCTGGCCTGTGTTCCGAAATCAGCGGCACTTGGTCTGGCCTGTGTCCCAAAATCAGCTGTACTTGGTCTGGCCTGTGTCCCAAAATCAGCTGCACTTGGTCTGGCCTGAACGCCACTGTCCATGGTGTCTTGTACTGCCTGTGAAGCCATATCCTTGGAGTTTATTCCTGTCCAGGGTGTCTGAGTTTCAAACTCAGCCATAGATACCCTAGCCTGCGTGGTAGCCGCTGAGGTCATTGGCCTCATCTAAAATGTTACAAACATTTAAAGGTTTTATAACTTATAACTTATGTAAGTACCTGATAACCTAAAATCTTATTGGTTAAGATTAATTTCAATTTCCACTAAGGCCAAAAAAGTATTACTTGTGTTTCCACAATCATTCTCAGAAAAGATAGGGTAAGTAGGTAGGCATATTTTGTTATTGGAAAATATTTTTACTATGCTTATATAGAGCAAGAGTTCAAACTTGATGCATTTCACTAAATGCCAATAAAAACTTCAGGGTAGGCATACACATCTAGGGTAGGTAGGGTTAGTAGAAACACAAGAATTTATTTTATTTGGCCTAATCACCAAACAATGTCCTAATAATGGATGTTCATAAAATAATAATTGATCACTGTCGAAAATTTGAATGGATCACTGTAGCTGTTATATATAACAGAATAAAATAAGATTGTGCAAAACAATGGTTTAGTTAAAAAGGTTATACTATTGACATTTGGTAATGGTATGATATGTAAACATGACATTCCAGAGTGACAATCCTTTGGAATATCCCTTCACCTCAGGTGACAGCAGTATTGTACTAAATGCTATACCCACTTTCTTGGGCTAATCACAATTCTAGAATACACCCAACAGAAAAAGGATCTATGTGATTTAAATTTCTTATTGACCTACTGGAATTTTAAGAAGACAAGACCTTGACCAAGACAATTTTACAACTATATTTATTGTTCAATAACATGAAATAATTAATAATATTCATCATATGAGGTTCTAATGTACCGCAATATCAAAACCTTGATCATAGGTCGTCTCAAAACGGTTCACAAATTATTATCCGTGGTTATAGGGCCTTTGTAACCAGCCAATATCTTTCTAAACTCCCTGGAGAGCATACAGCCGGTGCTGCCATTTCGGCACTCACTACTAGCATTCAACAATTCTAGCACTACCCAACCATGTACTCATTTACAGCTGAGTAGACTGGAACAAGAAAAGTGAAATATCTTGCTCAACACAATGGCGTGCTGTGACTCGAACCCACAACCCTTCAGTCACGAGCCCGACATCCTAACACAAGACTACCGTGCCTCAAATGAAGAAAATGGGTAATATAAAAAAGAGATGTAATTTCACAGAGGACTTTTTCTATCTCTACTGTACATTATTCAATCATATGTGTATACATCATAGGAAATAATTCATAGACATTTTGGTCTATGAAGTGAATGATTCCTATAGACCTTCACTGTTTTTTCCACTTTTATTGTCTATGAACCTACTGTTAAGTTAGAACACTGTAATCAGATTGATTTTCAAAGATTTCATTCAAGATGTGCAGGAACCCAGGCAATATGATGAGGACTCCATTGATTGAATTGAATACCCAGCACTACAGATGGTAGTTATTTTCAATAAATACCTTCTCATAGATGTTTTGCTTAACGAGTGATGGCACATCACATGTTTCCATTCCAATACCAAGGTCTGCGAGACAGTCTTGTCTGTTTCTCTCCATCACCAGGTCTTCATAAAGGCCTTTCCCTTGTTTTGACACATATCTCCATGCGTCACCATCACTCTGCCTTCTGTTTGGACTATACACAGAATATAGTTCATCTCCTAACCCTACAAAAATGTCACCATCGAGACATTTGTTGTAGGTGTCGAGGAGTTTTTCAAAGACATTGTCTCTTTGCGACTGAAACATAAAAAAAAATGCCAACATGTACTTTATAACAACTGAAGTCATGACTTCTGATGCTTGATTTACTGTTGTAGATTCAAGATTCTTTATCAGGAAAGCTATCATTCTAGATAACATACATTACATATAATAGTATACAGGCACTGAAGTTCTGTATGCATTTATATCTACATCGTGTATGGAGCAAATGAAGGACTACTGTACATCATTTGTTTTTAAAAGCGAAAATTAAAACCTTTCAAAAATCAGCATTATCTCTCAAGTCAAAATGAATATTTTTTGATAAAGTTAAGAGACAAGAAGAATGAAATCTGTTCTTCTATGTAGATGTTTCTGTACAATTATATCTTACTATCTACCAACCCAGTTTTTATTTCCTTATGTTTACTTGGCTGATTGTAGTAGTCCGTTCAAAGCATCAAATTAAAGTTCAAAGCATCAATTTAAAGTTCAAAGCATCAATTTAAAGTTCTCATCATCTAAATGATACTTGTGCAAACTCATGTCAAATCAATTTAGAAACCTTGTTCAGAGTTGAAAACAAATATATAATTTTGACTGAAGCATTTCTGATCAGTAGCAAAGCAATACACAATATTCTGTCAATATTAACAAGTCATACATTGAAATTATACATAAATTTCAGTTGATGTAAATTTCTCTGATCGATTCATTATCTCATAGTCATAGTAACTTAGCCAATATGCAAACATCAATATGTAGTTTAAGGCTTGTTTTGAAGTCTCTAGAAATATTTCCTTAACTGGTATATTACAAAATTTGTGTTTTGATTTGATATATTATTTATTTGAAGTAAAATTGCATTATATTTCCGTTTTCATCAACAGAAGAACAGCTGAATCATGTACATCGCCATATTGTTTGCCATAACAATGATAACCTGTCAACCATTAAATGATTAATTACACTTGCATGAGACAAAGTTACTCACCTGCTGAATAGTTATGCTTTCTATCCACCTGGAACTATTTAAGCCACAGACTCTAGGGACAGAACATGTTCTCTTTCCGAATATTTCAGTGTCTAACACTGACTTATTCGTCTTGTAATCCATCCTTCTTTCCCCAAATAGAAACCCAGCCATTTTGCTCGCGGCCTCTATCGTTGCTGAGGAGTCGCTCGTATCTTAGCGCCAGCTGAACACTAGTCTTTGTCACCAAGACGCTCGTGCTACTAGTAAGCTAAAATGTCGGAAAGGACAAGAGTCTGGATGATACAATGTCCGAAGCGCTATCTAGCGGATAACAATAAAAGTACGGCAGGTAATTATAAATCGTCCAAAGTGTCACGCCTTTATGCGTCATATAGCTACATGTTATGTGTTGACGGATATATAATAATACACAATAGAGCGAAGCATTGACCGTATTGTGTACTGTAGCGATTAATCTACCCTGTGGGTAGTGGGGTGTCGTTCTAAGTGGGATAAATGCCAAATGAGGAAGTTGTGTCTTTTTAATGATTTAATTTAATTATGTAGATAATGGATTAACAGTGCAAAAAGTAAACAAAAATGTTATCACTGATAAATGGTGTTTAACATGCATTTTGATTGAAGCATAACAGTTACCAGATACCAGGGGGGGGGNAATGTCGTATCTGGGAAACCCTTTAGTCTGATTATTAACAAGTTTAACTCGACTTTTTATATGAATAATATTACATTTTGTACTTCACTAAGTAACGTCACAGTATATCAATATATCAATACCATACTATCAGTTCCAAATATGTTTGTTCATTTTTCATAGATAGATAGGCCTACCATGTACTTTTCATATCTAGGCCTATCACAATTTGATATTTAGGGGGCGTGGTTATAAAAATAAAACCGCGAAATATCATCAGAATCCTGGGTTTTAGTGAATATTTTGCTGTGATCTACAATGTCTATTCCCTCTAGGATCTTGTATGTTTGGATCAGGTCAGCTCGGTGTCTTCTGTACTCTAGAGTAGGTCATCCTAGATGGCGCAGTCTCTCTGAGTAGGGTTTGTTTGCTAGACTGGGAATTAGACGAGTTGCCCTCCTTTGTACATTTTCCAGTAGTTTGATGTCTTTTAGCAAATATTCATGGTGTGGGCGGACGAGAGATTTATACAGCGATAAAAACATATTTTTGTCTATAAATGTAAAAGTTCTATAAATGAGGCCTAGATTACTGTTGGCTTTTGCTACAGAAGTTGATATGTGATTTTCAAATTTTGCCTTGCTGTTTACAACGACTCCGAGGTCTTTTTCACTGTCTACTGTACAGATATTGTGTATCTGATCATCCTGCTCGATAGTGTAATGGTGATTGTCCCTCGTCTGTCCAATATTGAGATGTTTGCATTTGTCCACATTGAGTGTCATGAGCCATGTGACGGTCCAATCGCAGATTGAGTTACGACCTGACTGGAGATGGTCTGTATCTTCGTTGCTGTTAATTGTTCTGTAGATTTTTTAATCGTCTGCGAAAAGTTTTGTTGTACTGGAAATGTTATCTGGGAAGTCGTTGATATATATTAGGAAGAGTATTGGTCCTAACACACTCCCCTGTGGGACCCCGCTCGTGACGTTTATTGAACTTGACTCTGAACCGTTCACTACCACTTTTTGTTTTAGGTTCTTCAAAAAGTCTTCTATCCAGTTGAGTGTTTCGCCTTCCACACCAAAACTCGAAAGTTTATGTAGTAGCCTTCTGTGAGACACTTTGTCGAAGGCTTTGCTGTAGTCTAGGTACACTACATCAGTTGTCTCTCCTTTGTCTAGCCCTTCCATCCAATCTTCCAGGGATTCTAGTAGTCGGGTTGTGCATGATCTACCGGGTCTAAAGCCGTGTTGGCAGTTCGTAAAGAAGTTGTTTGTTTCCATGTGTTCGAATAGTTTGTCCCTGATGATTCGTTGTAGAATTTTGCTGGCCACTGCAGTTAGGCTTATTGGACGATAGTTATAAGGTTTCTTTTTTGAGCCACTTTTGTGGATAGGTGTTACATTGGCCTCCTTCCATGCTTTAGGTAATTTTCCTTCTTGGAGTGATTTTTTAAACAGTTGTGTTCATGGCTTCTTTATTTCTGATATTGCCTCAACGTATAGTTTTGGATGCAGACCGTCTGGACCAGGGCTTTTGGTGGGATTGACCTTTTATATTGCTTTTTGTACAAGCTCTTCAGTTATTTCAATCCTGTTCAGTGGATTCTAGTAATCTCACACGGGGTAGGGAAAGTCAGCTGACACGCGCTATGACGTCATAAATGAATTGTCGACGTGACATCATTGTATTGTTTCCGTGATGTCATACCCCTTGTTGCGAATGGGGAATCCTCCTTCTCAACCCTATGTTTTGTGGTTTTGGCGGAAGAATCAAATCGATGTTAATTTGTAAGTATGTGAGAAGACCAATCAAACATGGGTCTGTTCCATGCATTCGAAACACCTCGCCCAGTTCCATCCAACGTTAGATGACCGAATCGGCCGAGAAGTTCCGAGTGCTGTTCCATGGACAGAGATATCTAGCTAAACCCGATATATACAGGGATATCTCAACAACAAAACTAAAAATATAGAAGATCAGGTTTTGTTCAATAAATATCGAAACCATGTACAGAGAATGTGTAAAACTGCTAGAACTCAATATTTCATCCCGAGGGTTTGAATAACCTTATCCTTACCTCACATCAGGGATGGATTCTATTTCTTGCTTATTACCTAAAACCCGTAAAAAAGGCTGCTCTTCTAGTAAAGTTGTAAACTGTCCGCACATTTTTCATTTGCATATGAAGCCCGGATGTCAATTCTTAGTGACGTCAATGACCCTGACTGACCCATAAACGTCATAAAATGACGTCACGAACAATAGTGTGACTCGGCAAAGCCTCGTGTTTGGCAACTTAAGAATCTTCCCCCTCGGGTTGAGATTCTCTTATCTCACCCCCAAGGGGGTGAAAGATTCTGTTAATCTCACACCCGAGATATTCTATTAATCTTTTCTCTACCAACAACGGGATCACCCTGTGAAGTATGTGAGAAATCTCCATCACGCCCGTGTCTATGTCCATCACGCCAATATTCCTTTACTTTTCTCTGTATTTTCAACAGATCAATATGACACGGGTATACATCAACATATAACACAAAATAACACATTTTTTGAATGGATAGTATGGTGTTAAGTACATTGCTATTTACTTTATCTGTTCTGCCCCAATTATCGGGCGCTTCCAGTTTTTTTGCTGTAGGCTACATAATTTGTCTTACAAAGTATCTCAAGTTATAGTGCTAGCATGCCACATTTTTGTGTGTGATCTTAGCAAAGCCATAATGTAAGCTTATCCATTGATTAAGATTCATTAATGTGTTAATTATGATGTATTTGGTGTTCGTTGCCCAAATTATTTTTATAGTGTTGTCAGCAAAAAGCCTGTGTTTTCGTAAAGTTCTCACAATTCTAAAACTTTGTAAACAGAGTTCGTCAACTCGCCCCCAATCTATGTATTTATATAACTACGTGGTTTGTCAGGTTTATTTATCAAATTGTCTGATAGTTATCAATTGCTAGTCAGTAATTGTAAATTGTATTTGTTAAAGTTTTCACTGAATAAAATCTGGAATACACATCCCAGAATATTTTTTAAAAAGTGTCCTGTTTTGGGAACAGTAATGTTACTTGATACTCTTCTGACCCCCCACCAGATTATTTTAAATCTAGAAGATCTGGTATATGATGGGCTTAAAATAAAGCTTTAAAAATCTGCTGAAATTTAAAATAAATTTACAAAGTATCTACTGGCCTGGCGGGATAGTTCGCTGAAAAATCTACTGGTCCATCAGGAAAACCTCTAGCCATGGACTAGTGGACCAGCGGCTAATTCCACCCCTGATACGTTATACTGTATAGCGGTTATATTTTGCGGGGTTTTAAATTTCGCTGTATTCGGGCTTTGACTAATATCCGCAAATTCTAAACATCAGCGAAACTATCAAAACTATTATCCGATTTTAAGGACCTTACACAACATATTGAAAATACTTATGACCCAACGCTGTTCTGCAAGCTTATAATGAACTCAAATCAGATTATCACTGGACAACTGGCCAGTCCATGCAAAAACAATGTTTACATATAAGTGGTCATAACATACTTATGTGTACACAGTGGGTGATTGATCTATTACAATGTACTCCTACAAAGATACTTACACATTTGATTTTCTTTCGAATGAAGTCACTGGCGGATGACGACGCTCGGGATCCATGTTTTCAAACGGTTTACCTGTATTTCGAGGTTTAACCCTTAAATGATCACACTCAAAATACTTTGCACGGCATATCGGATTCGGGTGCACAGCGAAATTTAACCCCTGCAAATATGAACTGAATAGGAAACCGCAAAATATTGACTCCGCGAATTTTCGTGCCAGGTGAGCTTATTCTTAGACCTAGACTGTTAACACATTGAGCAGTACCATGAATGGTTTTATCAGGGGACAAGTCAATATAAAGTGGTAAGAGTATGCCCAAACAATAACCTTTCTACCATTAAACTGAAAATGAGACAATGAATAAAATTCACAGAAAGGCAAAATTAATTGATGGTAAGGGTCTTATTGAAATAGACTTTAAATTCTCAGGAAACCATTGATGTAATTCATGTCGAGACAAAACAATTATAATTACTGTTAATATGCGTCACTGAAGATGGTAATGCCACAAAATCTATGTTCACAATAAAAATACATTGTACATCCTTTAGAGCAAATTTAAATACTTGCTTAAAGAAAAGATTCAGAAGGGGGAATTCAGGTAAAGAGAACAACTGCATCAGTTACCATTGCAAAGAAGAGTTCATTCAGACTTTTTGGGGTTATTTTGTTTTTACTTTTGTATAAACAGAAGATGAAGCAACCAAAAGGAGTTGTTCAGGCTCAGAGTGAAGTTCCTGTCATTTTTTTTTTAACTTTGCGGTCCATAAACTGGACGCTTATTTTGATGGCGTCTGTTGTATGGCTGTCTGCACGTCTGTTGTGTGTCTGTCTGTGCGTCTAGTGTATGGCTGTCTGCACGTCTGTTGTGTATCTGTCTGTACGTCTGTTGTATGGCTGTCTGTGCGTCTGTTGTGCATCTGTCTGTACGTTTGTTTGTTTGTTTGTTTATGTTTAACGGCCCATCGACGGCTGTGGTCATTTAGGGCCATGGTGATTTATGTATTTATCTTATTTTCTTTAACAAACATGTGAGTAGCGAAGATAAAATCAGATAAAATGGTTCATTTTAAAAGCATTCGCATTGTATGTGTAGATAATAAAAAATGAAAAAGGGAGTTAAAATAATAAAAGAGATAACGAATAGATGATATGGAATATGTGATATATATATAACGTCAAAAAGGGTAAGGTGGGTTAAAAGACATCAGAGTCTATAAAATAGACCGATGTCTTTCAAATAGTTAAATAATGCCTTCGAGTCCACGGAACTGAAAAGAGTTTTCATATCCGGGACTCGAAAGTAGTTATCACGAATGTGTTTAAAATCGGAACATTCTATTAAAAAATGTTTCACTGTAAATGGAGTGTCACATGCGTGGCATGAAGGTAGATCTTCTTGTTTTAAAAGGTACGAATGAGTAGGATATGTGTGCCTAGTACGGAGCCGAGCGAGGACAACTTCCTCTTTACGATCTTTCCGACTGGGAATAAATGTTTTGAGTTTCGGTTGTATCTTAAAAAGTTTGTTGGTGGTCTCGAGAGACCAGCGTTGCTGCCATTCATTTTGAATGGCTGTACGAATAGTAGGTTTAAAATCTGTGTATGGTAGTTTGATACTTGTTTGTTCGAGATTCAATGCATTTTTTGCTTCCCTGTCAGCAAATTCGTTGCCTTTAATTCCGACATGGCTCGGAATCCATAGCAAAGTTATTTTAGACTATTTTAAGATACGAGATATTCGAAGAGCAAGGTTTTGTACGAGTGTGGTTTTAGGATCTCGTAACTGTAAACTCCGTAGGACAGATAGAGAGTCTGAACAAATAATTGCTTTGTTAATTCGGTGTTCATCGATATGGTCGAGGGTCAAACCAATGGCGCATGGTTCAGCAGAAAAGATGGAGGCGCCGTCTGGTAGTCGGACTGAAGTGCAAGTATAAGCAGTACAGCAGGCTGCTGCCACTTTCTCACCTTCTTTGGAACCATCGGTGTAAAGTTGTGTATGAGAAGGGTAATTCGAAATGCATTCCCGAAAGGAGGATTTGTGTTCTTCGGGCATAACACTTGATTTCCCTCGCTCATGTAATGTAAAGTTAAAATCAGGGGTTTGAATGGTCCACGTTGGAACATCAGATATGTTAAATTCAGCTATGTCCTTCAACTTTATGTTGAGTTCTTGCAGGAAGTTTGAAATTCGTATGCCTAATGTTGGCCGAAGTTTTTGGTTTTGCGTAAATATGTTCTGGTATTTTGGGTTGAATACTTGGTCAAAAGCAGGATTTTTAGGGTTTGATTTTAATTGAGCTGCACATTGTAATGAAAGTTTTTTTCTTCTGTCATAAAGGGATGGTTCATTTGGTTCCACGTATAGGCTAGCTCCAAGGGCTAGACGTAGCCCTTGGTTATGGATTGGGTCTAGCATCTGCAGGTACGAACTGCGCGCCGACCCGTATACCATAGAAGTGATATGCATAAGCGCAAAAGCATTCCACGGTCCGCTCCCCAATCAGTATGAGAAAGGACTCGTATAATGTTTAACGCCTTGGAACACTTATCCTTCAGATACTTTATATGAGGTATGAAAGAGAGTTTCGATTCAAAAATGAGGCCGAGAAATTTTGTCTGTTCAACAACAGAAATTCTAGTCCCATCGAGTGTTAGATTTGGGTCATTGTGTGCTTTCCGTTTTTGACAGAAATGCATGCACACAGTTTTGGATTTAGAGAATTTGAAACCGTTTTCGTCTGCCCAATTTTGTAGTTTGTTTAAACTCTGTTGAAGTTGTCGTTCTATCGTGTGCATGTTCTTAGATCTATAACAGATCAAGAAGTCATCCACAAATAGCGACCCTTCTGTTGATTGACCAAGACATTTGACTATATCATTGATTTTAAGACCAAACAGTGTGACTGATAGGATTCCACCCTGTGGGACTCCCATTTCCTGTTTAGACGTTTCAGAAAAAGTTGAACCAACACGGTCTTTGAAGTGTCTATCTGATAGGTAATTAGATATAAAAATTGGGAAGGTTTCCACGTACGCCAAGGTCGTGAAGATCTTTTATGATACCATACTGCCATGTAGTATCATAGGACTTCTAAAAGTAAAAGAACACGGCGACAAGGTGTTCCTTCTTGGCGAAAGCCTCTCGAATGAATGTCTCTAATCTGATGAGATGGGCATTTGTCCCTCTTCTATTTCTAAAACCAATTTGATTTTGATGGCGTCTGTTGTATGGCTGTCTGTGTGTTGTGTATCTGTCTGTACGCTTGTTGTATGGCGGTCTGCACGTCTGCTGTTTATCTGTCTTTACGTCTGGTGTATGGCTGTCTGTACGTCTGTTGCATGGCTCTATGTACGTCTGTTGAGACGTATATATAGCCATACAACACACGTACATAGATCCATACAGCAGACATACAGATAGCCACACAACAGACGTACATAGAGAAATACAACAGACGTACATAGAGGTATACAACAGACGTATATAGAGCCATACAACAGGCGTACATAGAGACATACAACACAGATGTACATAGAGCCATACAACAGATGTACAGTCAGCCACACAACAGACATACAGACAGCCATACACCAGACGTAAAGACAGATAAACAGCAGACGTGCAGACCGCCATACAACAAGCGGACAGACAGATACACAACAGACGCGCAAACAGCCATACAACAGACATACAGGCAGATACACAACAGACGAACAGACAGACATACAATAGACGTATAGACAGATACTCAACAGACGTGCAAACAGCCATACAACAAAGCCAAATAACAGACGTACAGACAAATACACCACAGGCGTACATAGAGACATACAACAGGGTTACATAAAGACATACAACAGACGTTCAGGCAGATACACAACAGACGTATATAGAGACATACAACAGACTACATAGAGCCATGCAACAGACGTACAGACAGCCATACAACAGACATACAGATAGCCACACAACAGACGTACATAGAGGTATACAACAGACGTATATAGAGACATACAACAGACTACATAGAGCCATGCAACAGACGTACATAGAGAAATACAACAGACGTACATAGCGACATACAACAGACGTACATAGCGACATACAACAGACGTACATAGCGACATACAACAGACGTACATAGCGACATACAACAGACGTACAGGCAGACAACAGACGTACAGACAGCCACACAACAGACGTATATATAGCCATACAACACACGTACATAGAGCCATACCACAGACATATAGACCGCCACACAACAGACGTACATAGCGACATACAACAGACGTACAGGCAGCCATACAACAGACGTACATAGAGGTATACAACAGACGTATATAGAGACATACAACAGACGAACATAGAGACATACAACAGCCGTACAGGCAGATACACAACCGACGTACATAGAGCCATACAAAAGACGTATATAGAGCCATACAACAAACGTACATAGAGACATACAACAGCCGTACAGGCAGATACACAACAGACGTATATAGAGCCCTACAACAGACGTACATAGAGGTATACAACAGACGTATATAGAGACATACAACAGACGAACATAGAGACATACAACAGCCGTACAGGCAGATACACAACAGACGAACAGACAGACATACAATAGACGTATAGAAAGATACACAACAGACGTGCAAACAGCCATACAACAGACATACAGATAGCCACACAACAGACGTGCAAACAGCCATACAACAGACATACAGATAGCCACTCAACAGACGTGCAAACAGCCATACAACAGACATACAGATAGCCACACAACAGACGTACAGACGGACATACAACAGACGTACATCGAGCCATACAACAGACGTACATAGAGCTATACAACAGACGTATATAGAGCCCTACAACAGACGTACATAGAGACATACAGCAGACGAACATAGAGACATACAACAGACGTACATAGAGCATACAACAGACGAAGAAAAGGCCATACAATCGACTAACATAGATCCACACAACAGACGTACAGACAGCCATACAACAGACATACAGCCATACAATAGACGTATAGAAAGATACACAACAGACGTGCAAACAGCCATACAACAAAGCCAAATAACAGACGTACAGACAAATACACCACAGGCGTACATAGAGACATACAACACAGATGTACATAGAGCCATACAACAGATGTACAGTCAGCCACACAACAGACATACAGACATATACACAATATACGTACCTACAGATACACAAGACGTATATAGAGCCAAACAACAGACGTACAGTCAGTCATGCAACATACGTACAGACAGCCATACAACAGACATACAGATAGCCACTCAACAGACGTGCAAACAGCCATACAACAGAGCCAAATAACAGACGTACAGACAAATACACCACAGACGTACATAGAGACATACAACAGACGTACGTCTGTTGTATGTCTCTATGTACGTCTGTGGTGTATTTGTCTGTACGTCTGTTATTTGGCTCTGTTGTATGGCTGTTTGCACGTCTGTTGTGTATCTGTCTATACGTCTATTGTATGGCTGTCTGTTCGTCTGTTGTGTATCTGTCTGTACGCTTGTTGTATGGCGGTCTGCACGTCTGCTGTTTATCTGTCTTTACGTCTGTTGTATGGCTGTCTGCACGTCTTCTGTTTATCTGTCTTTACGTCTGTTGGATGGCTCTATGTACGTCCGTTGTGTATCTGCCTGTACGACTGTTGTATGTCTCTATGAACGTCTGTGGTGTATTTGTCTGTACGTCTGTTATTTTGCTCTGTTGTATGGCTGTTTGCACGTCTGTTGTGTATCTGCCTGAACGTCTGTTGTATGTCTCTATGAACGTCTGTGGTGTATTTGTCTGTACGTCTGTTATTTGGCTCTGTTGTATGGCTGTTTGCACGTCTGTTGTGTATCTGCCTGTACGTCTGGTGTTTATCTGTCTGTAGTCTGTTGTATGTCTCTATGTATGTCTGTGGTGTATTTGTCTGTACGTCTGTTATTTTGCTCTGTTGTATGGCTGTTTGCACGTCTGTTGTGTATCTGCCTGAACGTCTGTTGTATGTCTCTATGAACGTCTGTGGTGTATTTGTCTGTACGTCTGTTATTTTGCTCTGTTGTATGGCTGTTTGCACGTCTGTTGTGTATCTGTCTTTACGTCTGTTGTGTTGATGTTGTGTATCTGTCTGTCCGCTTGTTGTATGGCGGTCTGCACGTCTGCTGTTTATCTTTCTTTACGTCTGTTGTATGGCGCTATGTACGTCTGTTGTTTGGCTCTATGTACGTCTTGTGTATCTGTAGGTACGTATATTGTGTATATGTCTGTATGTCTGTTGTGTTGATCTATGTAAGTCTGTTGTATGGCTCTCTCTACGTCTGTATGTAAGTCTGTTTTATGGCTATAAATACGTCCGTTGTGTGGCTGCCTGTACGTCTGGTGTATGGCTGTCTGTATGTCTGTATGTCTGTTGTGTATCTGTCTTTACGTCTGTTGTGTTGATCTATGTAAGTCTGTTGTATGGCTCTATATACGTGTGTTGTATGGCTGTCTGTACAACCGTTGTGTGGCTGACTGTACGTCTGTTGTACGGCTCTCTGTACGTCTGTTGTATGGCTCTATGTACGTCTAGTGTATGGCTGTCTGTATGTCTGTATGTCTGTTGTGTATCTGTCTGTACGTCTGTTGTGTTGATCCATGTAAGTCTGTTGTATGGCTCTATATACGTGTGTTGTATGGCTGTCTGTATGTATGTTGCATGACTGACTGTGCGTCTGTTGTATGGCTCTCTCTACGTCTGTTGTATGACGCTCTATACGTCTGCTGTGTGGCTCTATGTACGTCTGTTGTATGGCTCTATGTACGTCTAGTGTATGGCTGTCTGTATGTCTGTTGTGTGGCTGTCGGTATGTCTGTTGTTTAGCTTTATATATACGTCTGTGGTACGTCTGTATGTACTTCTGTTGTATGGCTCTCTCTACGTCTGTTGTATGGCGGTCTGTATGTCTGTTGTGTGGCTCTATGTACGTTTGTTTTATGGCTGTCCGTACGGTTGTTGTTTATCTGTCTATATCTGTTGTTTGGTTATCTGTACGTTTGTTGTTTGGCTATCTGTAAGTCTGTTGTATGGCTCTATGTACATCTGTTTTGTATCTGTATGTACGTGTGTTGTGTTGCTGTCCTTATGTCTGTTGTACGGTTCTCTATGTACGTGTGTTGTATTGCCGTCCGTACGTCTGTTGTATGACGCTCTATACGTCTGCTGTGTGGCTCTATGTACGTCTGTTGTATGGCTGTCTGTGTGTCTGTTATATGACTCTGTCTGTACGTCTGTTGTGTGGATCTATGTTAGTCGATTGTATGGCCTTTTCTTCGTCTGTTGTATGGCTCTATATACTTCTGTTGTATGGATTCATGTACGTCTGTTGTGTATCTGTCTGTACGTCTGTTGTGTGTCTGACTATACGTCTGTTGTATGGCTCTATGTACGTGTGTTATATTGCTATATGCACGTCTGTTGTATTCCTCTATATACGTGTGTTGTGTGGCTGACTATACGTCTGTTGTATGGCTCTATGTACGTGTGTTGTATGGCTATATATACGTCTGTTGTGTGGCTGTCTGTACGTCTGTTGTATGGCTCTATGTACGTGTGTTGTATGGCTATATGCACGTGTGTTGTATGCCTCTATATACGTCTGTTGTGTGGCTGTCTATACGTCTGTTGTATGGCTCTATGTACGTCTGTTGTTTGGCTATATATTTACATTTGGATGACATTGTCACTATATAGCCTCTTTGAAAGCTGTGTCGTTAATGGGACTTTAATTACCATGCCGCACGAGACATAATTACCATGCCGCACGAGACACAATTCTTAGCGTATTAATTACAACACTGACCGGAACTACAATATCCAATGTAAATAAACATTACGGCTGCTGAAATATCGCTGGGCATTGTGAGATTTGATAATATCATTGTAAATTTATGTGCAAAATAAAAAATAAGATAAAAAACACTTTTATTACAACGAAAACAAGACCAAGGTCTGCAATATCGTACAAAATGCACATCGGTTGAAATCACCAATGCCGGCAATGGAAACAGTTTTAACGCTCATGCAACTTATCAGAAATATCGTCTGTTACACTGCACTGATCAACAGGGGTTCGTTATAAATGTCTGAAATACACATATTCTATAGACCTACTGACACATATGTTACAGACCTACTGATATGAGTCACAGCACACATAAACATTCGTCATTTCAGACATTTGTAACGAACCTGTGCTCCGTCGCAAGATCACTCACTTCAAACGCTATCAGTTTCACGCGTCTCGGATCCACGGTTCCTCAGTTTCAGACGACATGTCAAATAACGATGCTGTTATAGAATCTACCGACTGTTGTCGGGTTCCCATACAATCAACAAATACATTCACGCCTGGATTCTTCACAAAATGAGCAAAGAGAAAAGTTCGAATTAACTTCCAAAAATAACTCCCTCGTGGAGGTCAAGGTCCCATTCACGGTGTTCACTGTATTTATCCATACGCGAAATTTGTTCCGGGGGTAAATCGAAACAATTTCAAATCTAACTTTCAGCTCAGATTTCCATTGAAAAACTGGAATCACCCTATAGACATATCATACGCAATTGTATTGATACTAAATTGTGGAATAAATTTGAAGTGTTTGTTAAAATGTCAAAGTACTACTTTGTTTGCCAATCAGCACGCGACAATACGCTGTTCAAACTATTGAACGAAATTGTGTGGACTGTCGATAAGGCGGGCATTTTTGATTTTAATTATACATTATAAGTTAAAAAAGAACATAAGAGGCAGAGAAAACGTAAGTATAAGTATTGAACTGTTTTTGTATGATATTTATTATCTATTTGAATGACACAGCTTTGCAAGCAAACAAATCAAGAGCGCATTATGTTGTTTGCTGTCAAAGACATGAATATTTATCAGTCACATTCATATCGACTGTATGCTGCATCTGGTAACAGATCAATGCAATGGGCTAGTAGCCATACCCGCTGACGACTACATCACAGTCAGCCGTACCAACACACGACGAAACAACAGTCAGAAACTACTGCGACACTGAAAACTACAGACAATCCTTCTTCCCACGTACACTAACCGATTGGAACGCTCTAAAAGAATCCTCCATCAGCGCAACTACGGTCGACCAGTTTCGTAGTAGCCACAAAAACTAGCTTTTACCCCACTGCTCCTCCCCGGATGTGATATTCAATTTATGAAATTTATCCTGAACCTTGCAGATACAGATACAGATACAGCAGCCACCACCAACACCAATATTTCTCTAAATCTTGATTGATATATACGTCGGACTAGGGAAAGGGGACCAGTAGTATGTCAAATCTTGCAGAGAATACCCGTACATGATATATTTATCGCTACATCAGATTCTCACCAGTATTTAAACCAGATATGTTCCTCTACACCGGAATCACTGAGCTAATTCATAAAGCAGGTTTTTTTCCTTACTCTTTTGGTGGTTGGGTGTCATAGTAACTTTCGACTGCACGACCGGGTTTCGAATAACTGTATAGTCAGGAAACAAAGTAAATTGTTTCAATTTAACTGCAGAACAGAATGCGTAAATCTTAATAACGAAACACTGAAGTCGTGATAACGAGATATTTGTGTGTTTGGTACTAATTGGCTTTAGTACTCATTGGCGCACAAGTGATTGTTGCCAACGAAAGATAACTCGCATAAATTTTCTTCAATCGGTCTTTATTTTGATGCAATGTATGTCGCTCCAGATCACATAGCTACTATTTTTTTCCTCAGTAGTTAAATAAACTGAAATATGTTGTATATATATTATTTTCAAAAATTTATCACACATTTTTTTCACACTTGATAAATTTGACCTTGCATAGTTATTGTCTGCTCTGGTTCAATTGATCGAAATACCCGGCGTGACACAACAGACGTACAGACAGATACACAGCAGATATACATACAGCCATACAACACTCGTACAGACAGCCATACAACACTCATACAGACAGATACACAA
>NW_018406914.1:292216-312961 GCF_002113885.1 Mizuhopecten yessoensis
GATGATGGTGATGATTGTATGATGATGGTGATGATTGTATGATGATGATGATATGATGATGATGATAATTATATGTTGATGATGATATACATGAAATGATGACTGAAGATTTTGGATGATGATGGATTATGGCAATGATGATGATTGAATAAGTATATATGAAAGAGGATGAAGAAGATGATAAAGATAATGATGATGATGATGATATGTTGATGATGATAGAATGATGACAATGAAATTGATTGTGATAATGCTTAATCCATGTCCGTGTGTGTATATGTAATATATGTGAGAATGCGTGAATGTCCTGTTTATGTATATGTAATGAAAAACTTAGAAAAATAAAACCATTACAAAAAAAAGTTAAATAAACTGAAATATGTTGTATATATATTATTTTCAAAAATTTATCACACATTTTTTTCACACTTGATAAATTTGACCTTGCATAGTTATTGTCTGCTCTGGTTCAATTGATCGAAATACCCGGCGTGACACAACAGACGTACAGACAGATACACAGCAGATATACATACAGCCATACAACACTCGTACAGACAGCCATACAACACTCATACAGACAGATACACAACATACGTGCAGACAGCCATACAACAGACGTACAAACAGCCATACATCAGACGTACAGTCAGCCATATACAATAGACGTACAGACAGCCGTACAACAGACGTACAGACAACCATACATCAGACGAAAAGAGAGTCATACAACAGATGTACATAGAGCCATATATCAGACGTACAGACAGATATACAGCAGACGTACAGACAGATACACAACAGACATACAGGCAGCCATACAACACACGTACATGGAGCCATACAACAGACATACAGATAGACAAAAAATAGACGTACAGATAGAAAAACAACAGACGTACAGACAGCGATACAAGACACGTACAAAGAGTCATACAACAGACGTACAGACAGTCATACAACAGACGTACAGACAGCCATACAACAGACGTACAGACAGCCATACAACACACGTATAGAAAGCCACACAACAGATGTACATAGAGCCATACAATAGTCAAACAGACAGCCATACAACAGACGTACAAACAGCCATACAACACACGTACAGACAAATACACAACCGACATACAGTCAGCCACACAACAGACGTACATAGCGCCATACAACAGGCGTACATAGAGCCATACTATAGTCAAACAGTCAGTCACACAACAGACGTACATAGCGCCATACAACAGGCGTACATAGAGGCATACTATAGTCAAACAGACAGCCATACAACAGGCGTTCATAGAGCCATACTATCGTCAAACAGTCAGTCACACAACAGACGTACAGTCAATCAGCTCTATGTACGCCTGATGTATGGCGCTATGTACGTCGGTTGTGTGACTGACTGTACGTCTGTTGTATGACTGTCTGTACGTCTGGTATATGGCTCTATGTACATCTGTTGTGTGGCTTTCTATACGTGTGTTGTATGGCTGTTTGTCCGTCTGTTGTATGGCTCTCTCTACGTCTGTTGTAAGGATGCATGTACGTCTTTTGTGTATCTGTCTGTCCCTCTGCCGTATATCTGTCTGTACGTCTGTTGTTTGGCTATAATGCAACATACGTACAGCCAGCCATACAACACACGTACATAGAGCCATACAACAGACGTATATAGAGAGCCATAGAACAGACATACAGACAGCCACACAACAGACGTACAGTCAGCCACACAACGGACGTACATAGAGCCATACAACAGACGTATATAGAGCCATACACCAGACTTACATAGATCCACACAACAGACGTACAGACAGATCCACAACAAACATACAGACAGCCATACAACAGACGTACAGACATATACACAAGACGTACATTGAACCACACAACAGACGTACAGACAGATACACAACAGACGTACAGACATCCATACAACACACGTACAGACAAATACACAACAGACGTACAGTCAGCCACACAACAGACGTACAGACAGCCATACAACACACGTACATAGAGCCATACAACAGATGTACAGTCAGCCACACAACAGACGTACAGACATATACACAACAGACGTACATGCATCCTTACAACATACGTAGATAAAGCCATACAACAGACGAACATAGAGCCACACAACACACGTATATAGAGCCAAACAACAGACGTACAGACAGCCATACAACACACATACATAGAGCCATACAACAGACGTATATAGAGCCATACAACAGACTTACATAGATCCACACAACAGACGTACAGACATACCCACAACAGACGTATAGTCAGCCACACAACAGACGTACAGACAGCCATACAACACACGTACATAGAGCCATACAACAGATGTACAGTCAGCCACACAACAGACATACTGACATATACACAACAGACGTACATGCATCCTTACAACAGACGTATATTTAAGCGTTGAACTGTTTTTGTATGATATTTATGATCTATTTGAATGACACAGCTTTGCAAGCAAACAACATAATGCGCGCTTTGTGCATTTTGTACGATATTGCAGACCTTGGTCTTGTTTTCGTTGTAATAAAAGTGTTTTTTATCTTATTTTTTATTTTGCACATACATTTACAATGACGTTATCAAATCTCACAATGCCCAGCGATATTTCAGCAGCCGTAATGTTTATTTACATTGGATATTGTAGTTCCGGTCAGTGTTGTAATTAATACGCTAAGAATTGTGTCTCGTGCGGCATGGTAATTATGTCTCGTGCGGCATGGTAATTAAAGTCCCATCAACGACACAGCTTTCAAAGAGGCTATATAGTGACAATGCCATGCAAATGTAAATATATAGCCATACAACAGACGTACATAGAGCCATACAACAGACGTACAGACAGCCACACAACACACGTATATAGAGGCATACAACAGACGTGCATATAGCCATACAACACACGTACATAGAGCCATACAACAGACGTATAGTCAGCCACACAACACACGTTTATAGAGGAATACAACAGACGTGCATATAGCCATATAATCAAGATTTAGAGAAATATTGGTGTTGGTGGTGGCTGCTGTATCTGTATCTGTATCTGCAAGGTTCAGGATAAATTTCATATATTGAATATCACATCCGGGGAGGAGCAGTGGGGTAAAAGCTAGTTTGTGTGGCTACTACGAAACTGGTCGACCGTAGTTGCGCTGATGGAGGATTCTTTTAGAGCGTTCCAATCGGTTAGTGTACGTGGGAAGAAGGATTGTCTGTAGTTTTCAGTGTCGCAGTAGTTTCTGACTGTTGTTTCGTCGTGTGTTGGTACGGCTGACTGTAATGTAGTCGTCAGTTGGTATGGCCACTAGCCCATTGCATTGATCTGTTACCAGATACAGCATACAGTCGATATGAATGTGACTGATAAATATTCATGTCTTTTACAGCAAACAACATAATGCGCTCTTGATTTGTTTGCTTGCAAAGCTGTGTCATTCAAATAGATAATAAATATCATACAAAAACAGTTCAATACTTATATTTACGTTTTCTCTGCCTCTTATGTTCTTTTTTTAACTTATAATGTATAATTGAAATTAAAAATGCCCGCCTTATCGACAGTCCACACAATTTCGTTCAATAGTTTGAACAGCGTATTGTCGCGTGCTGATTGGCAAACAAAGTAGTACTTTGACATTTTAACAAACACTTCAAATTTATTCCACAATTTAGTATCAATACAATTGCGTATGATATGTCTATAGGGTGATTCCAGTTTTTCAATAGAAATCTGAGCTGAAAGTTAGATTTGAAATTGTTTCGATTTTCCCCCGGAACAAATTTCGCGCATGGATAAATACAGTGAACACCGTGAATGGGACCTTGACCTCCACGAGGGAGTTATTTTTGGAAGTTAATTCGAACTTTTCTCTTTGCTCATTTTGTGAAGAATCCAGGCGTGAATGTATTTGTTGATTGTATGGGAACCCGACAACAGTCGGTAGATTCTATAACAGCATCGTTATTTGACATGTCGTCTGAAACTGAGGAACCGTGGATCCGAGACGCGTGAAACTGATAGCGTTTGAAGTGAGTGATCTTGCGACGGAGCACAGGTTCGTTACAAATGTCTGAAATGACGAATGTTTATGTGTGCTGTGACTCATATCAGTAGGTCTGTAACATATGTGTCAGTAGGTCTATAGAATATGTGTATTTCAGACATTTATAACGAACCCCTGTTGATCAGTGCAGTGTAACAGACGATATTTCTGATAAATTGCATTGCCGGCATTGGTGATTTCAACCGATGTGCATTTTGTACGATATTGCAGACCTTGGTCTTGTTTTCGTTGTAATAAAAGTGTTTTTTTTTATCTTATTTTTTATTTTGCACATAAATTTACAATGACATTATCAAATCTCACAATGCCCAGCGATATTTCAGCAGCCGTAATGTTTATTTACATTGGATATTGTAGTTCCGGTCAGTGTTGTAATTAATACGCTAAGAATTGTGTCTCGTGCGGCACGGTAATTATGTCTCGTGCGGCATGGTAATTAAAGTCCCATCAACGACACAGCTTTCAAAGAGGCTATATAGTGACAATGCCATGCAAATGTAAATATTCTATTATATTTACATATATAGTTTGTTTTTCATATTTCAAGCTCATTTTTTTTTATATTACATACAACAGTGTTATTTTTAAAATATGATATTTTTATACCACAATATCATATGTTGTTATTTGTACATAATGTTAAAGTTTATTATTATTGTTTAGTGTGATATTTTGTTAAACCATAATATATATAGTATGTTGTAATGACAAAGTTTATTATTGCAATATAATGTGATATTTTTTATATCGCAATATGGTATGTTGTTATCTGTACATAATGTGAACGTTTTTTATTGTTTTGTTCAGAATGTAAAAGTTCATTATTGTTGAACAGTGTGATTTTTTGTATCACCACATAGTATGTTATTTGAACAGTATGTAGATATTTATTATTGTTGTGTAAAGTATGTGGAACTTTATTATTGTGTTCATTGTGACATTTTTGCTATGACACAGTAACAGTTTGTTATAATGTGATTCATACACAATGTGCAATTTGTTTTATATTGGTTATTACATTTGAAGTAATTTTATTGATTGGTAATGCCTACTGTATTATATTTGTATATAAAAAGTGATATATATATATATTGTATGTTGTAAATTGTTTATTATTAGTACAAATGTAAGAGTTGTCTCTTTTTTTATTTTTTTATTGTATCTTTATTTTATTTTTGTATAATAAGTAAGTCCGCAAGATATTTATTTTTTGTCACCTATATTTTCCTTCGTTGTCCTAAACGTGTTGCATTGGCAATCGCAATTTTATTGACTCATGTAATGGGCATTTTTGTTTGTTTTAGTATTATTGTTAGAAAATTGCTTTTTAATTTTTGTGTTTTGTTCATCAATATTGACATTGTTATAAGTGTTTATGTGTTATATTTCTAATAAACCATTGCTGCATCAAATAATGTATTGTTTTTTTTTTAATATAATTTCACAAAAAGTCTGAAGAAAATCCCGCAAGCTATGGGTTATTCTTCAGATTTGCTTATGCAATAGCGATGCAGTAGAAAAAAAACCAATGCCTCATTACATTTTTAAGCGGAGGGACAGGGATCCTTAAACAATAGTTCTAGTCTGTGTTCACGACGACTGTCTTTCAGTGGTTCGAGTTCTAGTCTGTTTAGCATGGATGTTACACTGCTTTCTCGCTGGTATGACAGAATGAATCTTGCTGCACGCCTTTGTACTTTCTCTATGGTATATGTGTCCTTGTCCGTGTAAGGGTCCCAGATGGTGGAATTATACTCCAATATAGATCGAATTAGGGACTTGAACGCACACAATTTCAGATCCGTCGGAAATTTCTTCAGATTTCTCCGAAGGAATCCCAGTGTAGAGTTGGCACGGTTGGAAAGTTTGGTGATTTGTGATGACCATTTCATGGTGTTGCTGAAGATGATACCAAGGTATGGGTTGTCAGTTACCTCTTCTAGTATGGTATCACCGAGAGTGTAGCGAAAGCTTAAGGCTGATGGAGATTTTGAGCGATGGATCCTCATGATGTAGCATATGCTGGTGTTAAAGGACTTGCCCCACGCTGATGTCCATCGTTCCAATGGTCTTAAATCCTCTTGAAAGTCTAAGTGATCCTAGAAAGTTCGTATCGCCCTATAAAGGAGACAGTCGTCTGCGAATAACCTAACGGTGGATTTCACTGCTAGTGGAAGGTCATTGATGTGGTAGAGGAAGAGGAGTGGTCCGAGTACTGTCCCTTGGGGGACTCCGGACTCAACTTACGCTGATGCTGAATGTTCACCATCCACTAGTACACGTTTGATTCTGTTCTGCAGGAATGATGAAATCCAAGGAATGATTTCGGGATGAACGTCATAGTGGTTAGGTTTGTACAAAAGGTGTCGGTGCGGGACCGTGTCAAAGGCTTTACTGAAGTCTAAAATAGACATGTCAATTTGTTTCTTTTGGTCGAAACGGGAAAAGAAAAGAGGTCCTGGGTTGTGACAAGGAGTTGGGTTTCACAAGAATGTTTTTTTCGAAATCCATGTTGTACTTCCGTCAAAATGTTGTTATTTTCTTAGAGCTTGAGGGGGTGTTTACAAATGACGTGTTCGAGAAGTTTTGAACAGACGCAGGTACGTGAGACAGGATGGTAATTGCTGGCAAGGTGGCGGTTACCCTTTTTGTAGATTGGCGTGATGTTAGCCTTTCTCAAGTCGGATGGCAGGCTAGCCAGTGCGGAGTGATGTGTCGACTATGACGGATAAGCCTGGTGCTAGATCACTACAACACTCTTTCAAAACTCGGTAAGGTATTCCGTCTGGGACACTGGCTTTTATTGCTGACAGGTTGCCCAGAAGTTTTCCCACTCCCTTGACATCAATAGTTATGTTGTCCATGGTGAGTGTTCGCGAGCCTGGTAAGGGAGGTAACTCCTCGTTCTTATCCTTGGTGAACACAGATTGAAACTGCTTGTTGAGCAAGTCAGCTTTAAATCTGCTGTCAGTTTGTAGCCTTGCGCCGTCTTTGATTAGGGCAACACCGATGTTATCTTTTTTTTAAGATTTTATATAGGTCCAAAAAGGCTTACTGTTCTTTTCTATGACGCTAGCCTCTAATACGTGGTTGATGTGGTTCCACTCTGCTTTCCTAAAGGACTTTTGGGTCCCAAGATTATGCCGCTTGTACTTGGCCCAGTCTTCGGTTTTCTTTGTTTTGCATGCTTTGCGGTATAGTCGGTGTTTTTTTCCTAATAACTCTGCGTTGTAACATTTTTAGCCATAGGAGATTGTGTCTGCTAGATGTTAGACGAGATGGCATAGGCTCGTTGACAACCCGCTACCGTTGTCTCTCCAGCCCGATATTCTACTGCTGAGATAAAGGGAAATTCCAGCCGAGCGGACGCTTGTTAGACAACCTAATCAATGCGCATCTTTTACACTATTTCCCCCTTTTTTCAACCCAGGTTCTTTGACTCCCCGCCAAGGGTTCTCCTACCTTGAATGGAGAGTGTCAACAGCACCAGGTTGTAGTAGGACGAGGTTAAGGGATAAAGATAGTGCCGTCGCCCAGCCCCGAACCCGCGACCCATGGCTCTCCAGCCCGATGCTCTACCGTTGAGCTAAAGGGAAATTCCCTACAGTTGACGCTTGTAAGACAACCTAATCAATGCGCATCTTTCACACTATTCCCTTTTGTTTTTACCTTTTCAAACACCAACACAGATTCTTTGACTTCCCGCCAAGGGTTCCCTTACCTTGAACAGGGAGGATCAATGGGACCAGTTTGCTGTAGGACGAGGTTAAGTGATGAAGATAATGCCGTCTCTGAGGCACATAATATCAGAGGACATGAGAGAAGGAGTAATATTTAAACATTGTTAATACCTTTTGCGTGTTTGTCCTTCATTTATATAGTAGAATATATATATTTTAAGATACCAGTGACAAGCGAAAAGGAAGGATTCAGCAAGTATTGTGACGCAAGCCATTTGTCTAACGCGGCGACTATTCCACAGAACATTAGAAAACAAATGCTGACGTCATAAACACGTCATCAGAACCCCAATCCTCAATTTCGACAAACCCAACTTTCACAGAGGAGACTATGATGCAATCAGAGATAAAATCTTGGAACTAAACACCAACAGTCTCACATTAACTGATAGTACAACCGATTCTTGGGACTACTTTACTGAATATCAAAAAAAATCGAGAGAGACAATGTATACCAGTGAGTAAAGCGAGAACAAGAACCACGACAAAATCGTACATCAACAGAGACTCCTTAAATGCAATAAGAACTAAACGCCAAAAATGGCTCAAGAACATCCACTGTAAAATACCAGAGAATTACAAAGAATTCAAATCTGCAAGGAATCGAGCAACTTTCACCATTCGCGAATCTCTTCAAAACTATGAAAAAATATAGCAGAAAACATAACCTCAAATGTTAAACCATTTTGGGAATATGTGAGATCCAAAACAAAATCCGAAAACTTCAATAACTAGGATTGCAGGACCAAACAATGAGCTAACCACTTCAGATGATGAAACAGCTAACGTTCGGAACGAGTATTTTGTGAGCGTCTTTGTAGAAGATGGAAACATTGAATGACCTTACTTTCCCAATAGGAATTGCCAATCAACACTTTCTGACATCAATGAGACAAAGGAAGATGTAGAAAAATCAATCAAGAGGCTAAACCCAAATAATTAAGCTGGAACAGATGGTTTACATCCTAAATTTTTCTTTGAAACATCTAACCAGATCTCTGAACCTCTCAGAATCATCTTCAACAAATCTATCCAGGAATCTGAACTACCATCAGAATGGAAGATGGCACATGTGTGTCCAATACACAAAAAAGGCTCGATCAAACAAGCGGAAAATTATCGACCAATTAGTTTGACCTCTGATCCCTGTAAATTGCTACAGCGCATTTTTAGAGACAAAATTCTACAACACATGAACAATAATAACTTGTTCACCAGAAGTCAACACGGTTTCCGACCAGGACGTTCATGTACAACCCAACTCATGGAGGTTCTGGAAGATTGGGCAACTGCCATGGATGAGGTGGCCAATACAGATGTCATCTACCCAGACTTCTGTAAAGCCCTTGATAAGGTATCGCTCAGGCTGCTTCTACACAAACTAGAAGCATATGGCATTACAGGTAAATTCAGCAACTCCTGACAAATCTGAAACAAAGAGTTGTTATCTATGGAACCTTATCGAGAGTACAGAATGTGACAAGCGGGGTCCCCCAGGGAAGTGTTATCGGACCGATTGTGATTCTCATTTATGTCAACGATATGCCAGAATCAGTTAACTTTATCATGAAGCTATTTGCAGATGATACAAAAATATACTCGAGTATATCTACACCACAGGATAGGTTAGAGCTACAAATTAATATCAACAAAGTGTGTGAATGGACTGAGAGGTGGCTCATGAAATTAACTTCAGAGAAATGCCAACACTTGGAAAATGGTAATGCATCCAGCAATAGCCAGTAAAACTTCACAAACGAAGGACTCACAAGCATGATTGTAAAAACAGATAAGGAGGGAAACATCGGAGTGACATTCGACAAACAATTCAAATCTAGCGAACACGTGTCTGCAGTCGTCTTCAAAGGGAAAAAGGATGTTAGGAATTATTTTTAGAACATTTACATTTCTGAATCAATCAACATTCCTATTTTTATATAGATCACTTGTCATACCTCATATTGAGTACTGCTCCACCATATGGTCACCCCTCCTAAAGAAAGACATACAATCACTGGAAAACATACAAAGACGGGCAACTAGAAGTTAATTGCATTGCAAGATTTACCTTACCCAGTCGACTAAAACGACTAGGACTGCCCACACTTGAATAAAGAAGACTACGGTCTGATAGGGTGCAAGTGTACAGAATTCTGAGTGGTGTGGACGACTTTCACAAATATAACTTATATCCTGAAACTTTTTGTGTAAATTGTTTCTCCTTAACTTGTGTTAAATATGTAAATAAGGTATGAATTATGCTAATTTGTTTATTTTAAACACTATTTATGTCGTAAATAATGCATAAAACATGGATGATATTTAAAAGATTAGAAGGTTATCTGCTAGTTTATGTTAATTCCTTTAACATCCTGATTGATTGGTCGATAATTAATTGATTTTGAGTGGTGTGTATTTCACTGAAATCAATATCAGATCAAGTAAAATCCATTTCAATTAATTTAAAGCAAATGTAATTACTGAAGCACTTTTGACAGGACTATCTGATATACGACCAGACGTACACAAGCGTTCATGCATATAGTATGTAACATGTGGTATTATACTGCACGTTGATAAATCCTTACTTAAGATTTTAATAAGTCATGCAAAAAATTCATGTTTCTTTTTAAAAACTTCAAATTCACATGTTAGACAGAAATATTATTTTTATACAAAAGTATGTATACATTTTAGCCTCGTTAATCCAGCCACCACTAATTTGGTTGTCTCCACCACACAGTGCTTGTTTCCGGGACCGCTCAGCCATTTTCTGTAAGAAGTTTGTTCTAGTAATCAAATGTCTCGTAAAACCCGCTTTGCTGTTCCGCTGTATGAAGGTGGCTGTATTATCGAGGTACCACTGTTCCGATGTATGAAGGTGGCTGTAGTATCGAGGTACCACTATTCCGCTGTATGGTGGTGGCTGTATCATCGAAGTACCACTATTCCGCTGTATGAAGATTGCTGTATTATCGCGGTACCACTGTTCCGCTGTGTGAAGGTGGCTGTATTATCGAGGGACCACTGTTCCGCTGGATGGTGGTGGCTGTATTATCGAGGTACAACTGTTCCGCTGTATGATGGTGGCTGGATTATCGAGGGACCACTGTTCCGCTGGATGAAGGTGGCTGTAGTATCGAGGTACCACTGTTCCGCTGTATGGTGGTGGCTGTATCATCGAGGTACCACTATTCCGCTGTATGAAGATTGCTGTATTATCGAGGTACCACTGTTCCGCTGTATGAAGGTGGCTGTATTATCGAGGTACCACTATTCCGCTGTATGGTGGTGGCTGTATTATCGAGGTACCACTGTTCCGCTGTATAAAAGTGACTGTATTATCGAGGTACCACTGTTCCGCTGTATAAAAGTGACTGTATTATCGAGGTACCACTGTTCCGCTGTATGATGGTGGCTGTATTATCGAGGTACCACTGTTCCGCTGTATAAAAGTGACTGTATTATCGAGGTACCACTGTTCCGCTGTATGGAGGTGGCTGTATTATCGAGGTACCACTGTTCCGCTGTATAAAAGTGACTGTATTATCGAGGTACCACTGTTCCGCTGTATGGCGGTGGCTGTATTATCGAGGTACCACTGTTCCGCTGTGTGAATGTGGCTGCATTATCGAGGTACCACTGTTCCGCTGTATGAAGGTGGCTGTATTATCGAGGTACCACTGTTCCGCTGTGTGAATGTGGCTGCATTATCGAGGTACCACTGTTCCGCTGTATGAAGGTGGCTGTATTATCGAGGAACCACTGTTCCGCTGTATGAAGGAGGCTGTATTATAGAGGTACCACTGTTCCGCTGTAGGAAGGGGGCTGTATTATCTAGGTACCACTGTTCACGAATCGTCATTGTACTGATTGATGTCCGTTCAAAATTCTTTGGAGTACATTTGCGAAACATTAACATATGGAATATAAAACGTAATAATATGTTCCGCTGTATGAAGGTGGCTGTATCATCGAGGTACCACTGTTCCGCTGTATTAAGGAGGCTGTATTATCGAGGTACCACTGTTCCGCTGTAGGAAGGTGGCTGTATTATCTAGGTACCACTGTTCACGAATCGTCATTGTCCTGATTGATGTCCGTTCAAAATTCTTTGGAGTACATTTGCGAAACATTAACATATGGAATATAAAACGTAATAATATCATTATATTAATTACAACTGTGTACAGGTCGTGATGTAACGAAAAAGGTCAGTGTAGTGTATGTGCATGAAAGAGGTTACAGCGTTGTTGTTGGTGGGGGTGGTTTTTTAAAATAAAAATGTGATTGATTCCTATAATTATTTGATTGATTCTCTGCTCCTCCAGGCTCATCAAGGATAACAATATACATGTTTATCATATATTTCAAAGTATAATACGTATATAATTATATGCTCCATTATGTCACATAATCACACACATACATAACGTCCTTTACACAATCATTACGACACATACTTATACACATACATTACCTTACACATCATCTCTTCATATTCACCACCATTACGTCACACAGCAGCATAACGTCACACAGCATCATTACGTCACACAGCATCATTACGTAACACACTCACACACCGTCGTTTCGTCCATTCCTTGGCAAGGACTTTGTATATACTTTATTTAGGAAATATTTGGTAATAGTGATACATTCGTTTAATACGTGCTCGGGATTTATCTCCCGATTTTAACACTATGGCTCCGAGTTTCACTGATGGAATTTCATTTATCGAATGACTTACTTTTCTTTATCAATTACAGAAAAAAATATAATTCAGTTATCATACCTTTCAAAACACTTATTATATTTTGGTTGTTACCGGTAGTAATACAGTAAACATGTATTTAGTCTACATTAGGTCGCTGTGTCTTTTCATTTTATTTGCTATTGATTTCAATCGCCGATAAAAATGACATGATTATATATATGTCTGTCAATAAAGTCGTGTAGTATCAAAGTCTTTATATATTATACAAGCTAAGAACCACAAGCGTGTTACTGTATATTTTGTTGTAAAGGATGATGGTTTTTATTGTGAATGGTATTCACCTCTCGATACACGTATTATCTGTATGGTCAAAGACTGTATCAATATTTCCTCTCTGGTTGGTGGTCACGTACTATTCAAATAGTTCCCTCTCATTTGTCATCAAACTATGTATTAAGTCCAGAGTTAGTGTTAGACTGAAGGATGACTATAACGTTAATGGAGATCCTAACCAGTCTGCTCTCTATTACACCAGTGACGGGGTCGATCACTAGACCAGTCTGCTCTCTATTACACCAGTGACGGGGTCGATCACTAGACCAGTCCGCTCTCTATTACACCAGTGACGGGGTCGATCACTAGACCAGTCCGCTCTCTATTACACCAGTGACGGAGTCGATCACTAGACCAGTCCGCTCTCTATTACACCAGTGACGGAGTCGATCACTAGACCAGTCCGCTCTGTATTACACCAGTGACGGAGTCGACCACTAGACCAGTCTGCTCTCTATTACCCCAGTGACGGGGTCGATCACTAGACCAGTCCGCTCTCTATTACACCAGTGACGGGGTCGATCACTAGACCAGTCCGCTCTCTATTACACCAGTGACGGGGTCAATCGCTAGACATTTTACTATGTGTGACAGGTCGAAGTGTTTGAAGTCGAACCCCGCTATTTCAAAATCAATAGAAGGCTGGAAAAATATTTTTAAGTAGGATCCATTTTATTTGTTTAATGTTAGCGAATCGGAATCGAACTATTTATTGATGAATATTTATGATTTAATGTTAGCTAACTGTTTAAGTTCGATTGTAATCTACTTTGCAAATATCACAAGGATGGCCATCTCTCAAATTAAAGTGATTCGCTTTATTCTTATTCGAGAAAGTGAATGACAATAATCCTTTGATTCTGCGACAGTGAAACAAATTTTCAATTTACCGACTTTGTAATCACGAGCTATAATTTGATTAGTTGCGTATCACTTTGTTGGTTCTTGTCTTTCCCGGGTTTTTCTAATATCCTCTCTGTATTGAGTGTAGTCTATCATTGGACACAGATAAGTATACGATATTGGTACACTACGTGCCGTTAGCGGTGTTTATAACACGACAAATCACCACACTAAAGCTTCCTGATATATTCAAGATGACGAGTAAACAGTCCAATCTATCTTGGCGTGAGGCCATATCACTCACAGTTGATTTATAGTCGATACATTGTGTTCAAAGCAACCAGTGACGAATACATATTTCAATTTAATTTTTCAGTCTTCTCTAGTGGTATTAAATGTTAAATCTAATATATGAAGATAACTTGCTTTGATATAATTCATAAACAAAGTCTTTTTATTGCTTTTCATGATCAACATTAAGTAAACTTTGAATGTCTCGTTAGACAATTATTCCATTTAACACTATGTTAGGGAAGCAGGGCTGGATACATTTCGTTTCATTGTGTTTAAACATTCTTGGATTAATTTTCAATGCAGTTCCAGTTTATTCTGATCATTTCAGAGGAGGAACGATCAGCTGGAGAGCAAGTAGCGGCAACACGGTGAGTTATAAAACATAGAATTATAAAAGCAGTTAGATCTCGTAAAACAAGTGGGCGTCGATCATATATTTTTGTATTACCTTTTATATATTATTTTATGATCATCAATAAAAGCCTGATCTGTTAAATCGTAGGGTTTTCTCTGCATTAATGTTATAAGGTTATTCATGTCAGGAAAGTTACTTGAAAATAAGTTTGATTTGAAGATTCCCAATTACCAGTATTTTCACAATTTCATGTTCAGTTGTTAAAGTGTTATTTATAATAAAACGAAACATATTGTAAAACTCGGTATTATCTCTCCGTCATATTCTCGCTGGTTAAACGTTCTCACAACAGCTAAGGTCACATGAAAACATGCGTGTAGGAATCCACCACCTTAAAGGAAGAAAAAAAACCCAAAGAAACGAATAGACAGATCCAAAGTGTTGAAATGGAATCGGATGAATATTGGTTTCTATAATGTCCCCAGATAGTAGGCACAGACGAAAACCACACAATTCTGCAGGGGAGCCTCATTAGTCGCCTCGTAATGAAGTGTGCTATAGCAGGTCTACTCTTTCCCCGACCCTACAATGTGCCAATATATACATACGTTATTGAATGTTAATATCAATGCATTAGTCTCAGAAACAGACTTAAATTAATCTATCACTCTGAACGGATAATATCAATTTTATGTCGACGTGTTTTATTAACCTTCAGTCAGGTTATTTTCCTTTCTGCTTCGTAGCTTTAAAACACGTTCGCTATAGTTAAATTTGAACAATGCTTTATTTCCACCAAACGAATATACTGCATTGTGAACACAAATAACACAGTGGTAATATAATGATAAGGAAACAAGCTAAAAGTTAAAGATCACAACAACACAATTTATTTTACCAATGAACATCAAATTTGTTTTGAGCAGGTAAACTTCCGTTTCCGGTTGGCGTATGCTATCGGGAAGGGTCCAGGATGCAACAAAGGCCTTCTCGGTCAATCTGTGACACAACTGCCGAATGACTTCTGGGAATGTACAACGGGATGTCCGTCCGTCCGAAACATTACGGATGTCAACTATGTTTGTAGCTCAGTCGACACCGTGGAAGCCTGGGAACAAGGCCAGGATAACTTTAAATACACATTTCCAACAACAGGCCCGTTTACGGTCTCGTAAGTACACAACTTTAATTTACAATACGTAAGGTATCTAATTGATTATAAGATATACTTTTAATAGACTTTAATTATATTTCACTAGATGTATATGTTTCGTTAGTTTGAGAGAAGTTACTATGAATCCAACTACTAAGTGAACATTAATTCAATCACATTCAAACAAACAAAATTATCGTCTCTGATATATTTTTTTCCACGAAAAAATTGGTCGGAGAGCAATAAGCAAAATAGAAATAACCAGGTTCGCAGTTAACAAGCCTCATTTCACAAACAATTTTAGTCTGGTCTTTTTTCTTTCTTTCTACCATTAAATATACTTCTTGCTTATTACCAGTAACATAAATATATTATGAATATTTTGCCCTAGATTTTGAGTTGTTAACACTGTGGCATTATCTTGTTTTAGTTAAAGAATGTTTCGTTCGTCAGGTACACTGGACGGACATGGCTGAATGTGAGTTACGGACAGTCCGGAGATTTCCACCTACAAACCACCGGGGATCTCAGGACACGAAGTGATACTGGTCATCCTAACTCAAGCCCACTGACCGCTAGTATGCCGGTCTTCCAGTAAGTGTTAACTATTTATACAGCTGATCTATAACTTGATTGTATTTTATACACTCTGAACATCTCATCGAGGTCAAAGCAATACGGGCATACAGAGGAGAGCGTTAGAAAACACAGAAACAAAACAAGTCAATGTTACAGTGCGGAGTCAACCGAAGTCAAGTTCACTGATCGCTAGTGTAGTACCATAAGAGACACTGGAAACAAACGTCGTTGAAGAAGAAAAAAGGAAAAAAGGGGGAAAATAGCAAGAGTACTGCGATGGGTAAAACCTCAATGTAGACTAGGTAGATGGCAAAGAAAACACCTGGCGATTCTGGAGGGACCAATATTGATTGCCTAGTCTGCATGCAGGGCCTTTTCCTTTGTACTGTTAACTTTATGGTGTACTGTAATACACCGTACCATACAGGTGTACTGTTATACGCCGTACCATACGGGTGTACTGTAATACACCGTACCATACAGGTGTACTGTATATCAATACATTTTCATGATTATTTATTTTAATGATTGTGCGTCTAGAACAATAATAGATAATCCTTGATAAATTTATCGTGGGGAATTTTCGCGAGATGTTTCATTTTGCGTTCTATACTTCACGCTGAATAACGAAGTATGAATTACATGTATCTATGTTATACAATACAAATCAGTAACATCCCTTCTAATTACACTAATGAACAAAAGGGAGAAAGGAAGCTGTTTACGTCACTGTTGTACTTTTTCATTCTGATATTTTCTAGGTTAATTATGCGAGATTTAATAACAATTAATTGATAAGTACAAACTGCGATTTTATGTAGTATTTAGTAAAGTAATATCATCTGATCGTCACAGCAGCATCCTTCAGTACGGCTTATATGAATTTGTGGTGGTGATCCTTGGTATGCAGTGTACATGTTCCCCCCAGATCAGGCTGGTGATACAATGGTCCTCTCAAAGGTGATCAGAGGATTTTCCACAAAATTAGCTTTATCTGTTTGTGCCCGATGTTTTCGTGCATTAAGTGTTTGTCAAGCTAGCTGTAGTAGTTGTTCTGTCCTGACGAGGGAACAGAGGAGGGTTAGGGTTAGGGTCTCTCTGAAGCTCTCATCACTGTTACTATCACTGAAGTTCTAAGTCCATCGTTATTATCTTAGCTATAACTTTGCTGTTTTTATTATATCTAACCCATTACCGCAATATATGATTGAGATTTCACCATGATTGGAGACTAGTTGTGACAAATGCACTGCTACTATATTTCTTGACGGCAGATTATATTGTGTACATCGCATGCCTATGCTTTGTTTCTATAAAAACAATAGTTAATGATTGCAAAAGGTTAGGAACGAAAACTTAAGGGCTTGAAATATGATTTTCAAAGCCCATATAACCGATTGTGCAGGGGTCTCGCATTCTACTGCATTAGGTCAAGTATTTCTCATACAAGATCGGGAGGAGGTATGAATAAAATATGACCACTAAATTCGTCGAACCTGTTGTTATTTCAAGGGTGCCATTCGGATGTAAGAGTACAATTGATATACCAATGGTGGACCCGGATGATGACGTCACTGTGTGTCGGTGGGCTAGTGGTGGAGAATGTGGTACGGACTGTTTGGGTTTACCTAACGCTACCCTTCTACAGGTGTGTATTACTATAGATACATGTATAAGTAACGGTCATGGACGATATCAGCGTTTGTTGTCACCCAAGGCGGAGTAGCAACACTAAATATCATACGGCGATACTCCTGTTAGTTTATGAAACCTTAACATAATAATAATGCTTATAATTAAATTTGTAAAAATGTAATAACGGAAGGATTAACATCTTATTTGAATACTTATGAAACAATTTACATTTGTTTATCCCACACTATTTGTATTACTGGAAGTACTAATATACTTTAACAACTAGTCGATGGTAAATATGATTACGCGAGTATGGATTGTCAGCTTGACCAAACATAATTCAACATTTAATAGGACGATATCCCTAACACGGGCGACATGAATATTTATCCGTCACCCAAATTGCATTCATTTCGACTGTATACTGCATCTGGTAACAGTTCAATGCTTAAATAAATGTAGAAGTTAAGCCGACATCATTACGTCATGTAAGCATTGCATCCAACTGCTAGGACGGTGTTTATAGTAACTTCTCGTATTTATATACACCTTACATTCAAAAGACGTCGTAAGTCCTACTTAAAAACGCTATTACCATAAATAGCAGTTATCTATTTAGTTTTATATCGCAACTGTTTAAAATGACGTTTTATTTGGTTTACTATATTAAAGCAGTTCACACTCGAGTGAACTCAATCAAAGTGATTCTGAAAGGACGTGTTTACCTGTACTTGTCCCGCTGAATTTATCTAGGTATTTAAATTCGTGTTTTAATTTTGTTTTAATACACTAAAGATTAGTTTTTAAAATCTTCCTTATATACACATGGAACGTACGACGTATTTTCTTGAATTTAAAAGCATTGTTAGAGTTAACTGATATTTGGATCTCTCGGTAATTAAATGTCACACGTCCACGTCTCTCCATACAATCTATAACATGTAGACGTAAAAATTAAGGCCAATGTTTGGTATTTTTTTTAAAAAAATGGGATGGGGATAGAAAAGGTGTGTTTTGTAGTCAAGAGTTCCCTGATAACACTTTTTTTTTTAATTACTTTGAATGTAATTTTTGTTTTTCAAATCATGGTATTTTGACTGGTAAATTATGGTATAAAGTACTGAGATTAAGTAATTTGACACGACCTTGTTCAATTCATACTCTTTTAATCACAAAAAGTTCCTTTGTATCATTTTATATTACAAAATCCGCATTTAAATAAGAAAATTTGAAAGTATTGACGTATTAATTAAAATATATGACATAGTAAATCTAAAAGAACAAGATCCAGAGTCGATATAATTCGAAAAAAAGGGGAAAGTAGCCTGGAACACAACCGAAGGAAAAACGGCCAGGTGTTTAGTAAAGGAAAGCGTTTCCTGCAGCATGTGTGACACAGGTTTTGATGTGTAGTGTCGATGCTAATAAAATATGTAGAATCTAAGACAAAAAGAATAAGCCTGTAATTACCAAATACAATGGGGAAAAATAACCCAACAGCAACAAGAGAAAACCGAAGTGTGAACATAGTTTTAATTCGAACTCAGAGTCGATGAAACTAGGGCAAAACATTAACAAAGGAAAGATTAACATGGACACCCTTGAAAAAACACCAGGAGAATATAAGACCAGGTGTTCCAGAAGTGTAAGCATCTTCTGCTTCATCGACGACACCTGCCGTGTTAATCTAAGTATACTCCAAGTACATGTCACGTCAAAGGACGACCATAAAACTCTTAAGTCATTGAAGTAAACATTTGAGTGTCAAACGTTGCACGAACACACCCATCGCCAGTTCCTTGTTATAACTAGCATGCTGGAAGTAGCACTCTGCCAAAAATCAGACAGAGAACATTTATATGTCAATATGTAGTATTAATAATTGCAAATTTATTTCAGTTTTACTATTCAACAGTTCTAATATAAAAGATAATCCTTGAACATCTAAGTTGTAATCTTTCAACACACAGTCGCCGTGTCGGATACAAATTGAGCCTAACGTACAATCCGGCTTCGTCGAGAATGGCTGGTACAAGGTGTTGCTGACGGTGGAAGATTTGCCAAAAAACGACATCTTTCTTGAAAAGACTCTTACACCAAGATCTCAAGTTCTTAGTACCGTACCCCTACAGGTGAGACAATAGTACCGTACCCTTACAGGTGAGACAATAGTACCGTACCCCTACAGGTGAGACAATAGTACCGTACCCCTACAGGTGAGACAATAGTACCGTACCCCTACAGGAGAGACAATAGGAAACTTATAATCAGCTTTCATCTACAGGTGCGACAATAAAGTATAACCGTCCCTTTACAGGCGAGACCTTTCGAACTTGATTTTGTCCGCCCCTCTACAGGTAGGACCATACTAACCTTGTCGTTAATTTCATTTCTATTCGTCTACTTCTAAATAACTTGGGGTTCTAATTTCTGTGTTGTTTTACACATACATTGCATTTTATTGTAATATATATACAATGGGAAATGGGCACAAGTTTAACTACTTATATTCAGCTCCTACAATACATTAAGTCATATCTACTGTTTACATTTACGGTCGCTTACTTCAACACAACAACATGAAAGAAGCTGTACGTGTTCTTCTGGATGCGGAGGTTTATCTTATGTTGCGTCATGTTACGTTTTTGAACTGCTCAATTGATTTAAATCGCATCAGGCTCATATTCCTATTTCAGCGAGCAATCTTACAAAGGAACTTGATCTGATAATATTGTAAAAAAGCTACGGTAAATAGTTTTATTTATTTTTTACTGAATTTGGAAAGTTTATTGTCGAGGACTCATCATACTAATCTGAAAGCATCATGATTGCTAATCTACTCGCTTATGTCTGAAGGTTTATTATTCTAATCCACTCGCTTATGTCAGAGGGTTTAGTATTCTAATACACTCGCTTATGTCTGTAGCTTTATTATTCTAATCTACTGGCTTATGTCTGTAGCTGTATTATTCTAATATACTCGCTTATGTCTGTAG
>NW_018406914.1:314362-330259 GCF_002113885.1 Mizuhopecten yessoensis
GTATGTAAGGCAGGAATTCACAGAAGGACTTGGAGTGACACAGGAGAAAGGCAAATGCGGCACGGAATGTGATTGAACTTTAGAAAAGCAGAAGGACATGTATGTATAGATTAGTTATACTACTTACGCCGACTTGATTGGGAAAATCACACACGCGATCTCAAGTAAACTCTCCGAATACATATTTAAAAACTATACGTTGGTGTCCCTAATCCTATCATTACCTCTTTTGCTGTTATCCATCTTTAACATCTTATATATATATATACATATATGAATTTGTATTAGGTTATTACGTGACTCATTAATTTTGTATATATATTTTCTGTTACGGAAAGGACGTAAGTAAGTTGCAATAACTTTTGTCCAATCCATTTGTCTTTTGTTGCAATAAAATTGATTTAAACTAAAGAAGCTGTACGTGTTCTTCTGGATGCGGAGGTTTATCTTATGTTGCGTCATGTTACGTTTTTGAACTGCTCAATTGATTTAAATCGCATCAGGCTCATATTCCTATTTCAGCGAGCAATCTTACAAAGGAACTTGATCTGATAATATTGTAAAAAAGCTACGGTAAATAGTTTTATTTATTTTTTACTGAATTTGGAAAGTTTATTGTCGAGGACTCATCATACTAATCTGAAAGCATCATGATTGCTAATCTACTCGCTTATGTCTGAAGGTTTATTATTCTAATCCACTCGCTTATGTCAGAGGGTTTAGTATTCTAATACACTCGCTTATGTCTGTAGCTTTATTATTCTAATCTACTGGCTTATGTCTGTAGCTGTATTATTCTAATATACTCGCTTATGTCTGTAGCTTTATTATTCTAATCTACTGGGTTATGTCAGAAGGTTTATAATTCTAATCTACTCGCTTATGTCAGTAGCTTTGGTATCCGTATCTACTCGCTTATGTCAGAAGGTTTAGTATCCTAATCTATTCGTTTATTCCAGTATCTTTAGTATTCTAATCTACTCGCTTATTCTAGTAGCTTTAGTATTCTAATCTACTCGCTTATTCCAGTACATTTTTAGTATCCTAATATACTCGCTTATGTCAGTAGGTTTAGTATCATAATCTACTCACTTATGTCAGTAGATTTAGTATCATAATCAACTCGCTTATGTCAGTAGGTTTAGTATCCTAATCTACTCGCTTATGTCAGTAGCTTTAGTATTCTTATCTAATTGCTTATGTCAGTAGCTGTAGTATTCTAATCTACTCGCTTATGTAAGTAGCTTAAGTATCCTAATCTACTCACTTATGTCAGTAGCTTTAGTATCCTTATCTTCTCACTTATGCCAGTAGCTTAACTATTCTAATCTACTCGCTTATGTCAGTAGGTTTAGTATCATAATCTACTCGCCTATGTCAGTAGCTTTAGTATTCTTATCTTATCGCGTATGTCAGTAGCTGTTGTATTCTAATCTACTCGTTTATGTAAGTAGCTTTAGTATCCTAATCTACTCGCGTATGTCAGTTGCTTTAGTATTCTAATCTAATCGCGTATGTCAGTAGCTGTAGTATTCTAATCTACTCGTTTATGTCAGTAGCTTTAGTATCCTAATCTACTCGCGTATGTCAGTAGGTTTAGTATTCTTATCTAATCGCTTATGTCAGTAGGTTAAGAATTCTAATCTACTCGCTTATGTCAGTAGCTTTAGTATCCCAATCCACTCGCTTATGTCAGTAGCTTTAGTATCCTAATCTACTCGCTTATGTCAGTCGCTTTAGTATCCTAATCTACTCGCTTATGTCAGTATGTTTAGTATCCTAATCTACTCGCTTATGTCAGTAGGTTTAGTATCCTAATCTACTCGCTTATGTCAGTAGCTTTAGTTTTCTATTCCACTCGTTTATGTCAGTAGCTTTAGTATCCTTATCTACTAATCTTTAGCTTTAGTAATCTGATAGTCCTTTCAATATAAGATCACCTTTAATTTAATCTTACAAAGCTTACTCATAGGTGTATGTATACCAAACTCAGATGTCTTCATTGTCGTTTGGTCTAAATACAATAATTTATATATATGTATATACTTGTTATTGTAGTTTGTTATGCACACAGTGAGTTATACAACATTATCTCCTTGTAATATCGGCCCGTCCATCCTACCACCGACACCAAGTCACAGAAAAACGATTCTTGTACCCTCTAATGAAACGCTGACTCTGAGACTGTTTGCCGGAAGTGCGAAGCCCTATATCAGGTATTTTTTTCTGCCTGCAATTTAAACTATGGTAAGTAACTGTTCACTAGTATCAAACTATGATAAGTAACTGTTTACTAGTATAAATCTATGGTAAGTAACTGTTCACTAGTATCAAACTATGGTAAGTAACTGTTCACTAGTCTCAAACTATGGTAAGTAACTGCTCACTAGTGTCAAACTATGGTAAGTAACTGTTCACTAGTATCAAACTATGGTAAGTAACTGTTCACTAGTATCAAACTATGGTAAGTAACTGTTCACTAGTATCAAACCACGATAAGTAACTGTTCACTAGTATCAAACCACGATAAGTAACTGTTCACTAGTATCAAACCACGATAAGTAACTGTTCACTAGTATCAAACCACGATAAGTAACTGTTCACTAGTATCAAACCATGATAAGTAACTGTTCACTAGTATCAAACCACGATAAGTAACTGTTCACTAGTATCAAACCACGATAAGTAACTGTTCACTAGTATCAAACCACGATAAGTAACTGTTCACTAGTATCAAACCACGATAAGTAACTGTTCACTAGTATCAAACCACGATAAGTAACTGTTCACTAGTATCAAACCACGATAAGTAACTGTTCACTAGTATCAAACCACGATAAGTAACTGTTCACTAGTATCAAACCACGATAAGTAACTGTTCACTAGTATCAAACCACGATAAGTAACTGTTCACTAGTATCAAACTATGATAAGTTACTGTTCACTAGTATCAAACCACGATAAGTAACTGTTCACTAGTATCAAACCACGATAAGTAACTGTTCACTAGTATCAAACCACGATAAGTAACTGTTCACTAGTATCAAACCACGATAAGTAACTGTTCACTAGTATCAAACCACGATAAGTAACTGTTCACTAGTATCAAACCACGATAAGTAACTGTTCACTAGTATCAAACCACGATAAGTAACTGTTCACTAGTATCAAACTATGATAAGTTACTGTTCACTAGTATCAAACCACGATAAGTAACTGTTCACTAGTATCAAACCACGATAAGTAACTGTTCACTAGTATCAAACCACGATAAGTAACTGTTCACTAGTATCAAACCACGATAAGTAACTGTTCACTAGTATCAAACCACGATAAGTAACTGTTCACTAGTATCAAACCACGATAAGTAACTGTTCACTAGTATCAAACCACGATAAGTAACTGTTCACTAGTATCAAACTATGATAAGTTACTGTTCACTAGTATCAAACCACGATAAGTAACTGTTCACTAGTATCAAACCACGATAAGTAACTGTTCACTAGTATCAAACCACGATAAGTAACTGTTCACTAGTATCAAACCACGATAAGTAACTGTTCACTAGTATCAAACCACGATAAGTAACTGTTCACTAGTATCAAACCACGATAAGTAACTGTTCACTAGTATCAAACCACGATAAGTAACTGTTCACTAGTATCAAACTATGATAAGTTACTGTTCACTAGTATCAAACCACGATAAGTAACTGTTCACTAGTATCAAACCACGATAAGTAACTGTTCACTAGTATCAAACCACGATAAGTAACTGTTCACTAGTATCAAACCACGATAAGTAACTGTTCACTAGTATCAAACCACGATAAGTAACTGTTCACTAGTATCAAACCACGATAAGTAACTGTTCACTAGTATCAAACCACGATAAGTAACTGTTCACTAGTATCAAACTATGGTAAGTAACTGTTCACTAGTATCAAACCACGATAAGTAACTGTTCACTAGTATCAAACCACGATAAGTAACTGTTCACTAGTATCAAACCACGATAAGTAACTGTTCACTAGTATCAAACCACGATAAGTAACTGTTCACTAGTATCAAACCACGATAAGTAACTGTTCACTAGTATCAAACCACGATAAGTAACTGTTCACTAGTATCAAACTATGATAAGTAACTGTTCACTAGTATCAAACCACGATAAGTAACTGTTCACTAGTATCAAACCACGATAAGTAACTGTTCACTAGTATCAAACTATGATAAGTAACTGTTCACTAGTATCAAACCACGATAAGTAACTGTTCACTAGTATCAAACCACGATAAGTAACTGTTCACTAGTATCAAACTATGATAAGTAACTGTTCACTAGTATCAAACCACGATAAGTAACTGTTCACTAGTATCAAACCATGATAAGTAACTGTTCACTAGTATCAAACCACGATAAGTAACTGTTCACTAGTATCAAACCACGATAAGTAACTGTTCACTAGTATCAAACCACGATAAGTAACTGTTCACTAGTATCAAACCACGATAAGTAACTGTTCACTAGTATCAAACCACGATAAGTAACTGTTCACTAGTATCAAACTATGATAAGTAACTGTTCACTAGTATCAAACCACGATAAGTAACTGTTCACTAGTATCAAACCACGATAAGTAACTGTTCACTAGTATCAAACTATGATAAGTTACTGTTCACTAGTATCAAACCACGATAAGTAACTGTTCACTAGTATCAAACCACGATAAGTAACTGTTCACTAGTATCAAACCACGATAAGTAACTGTTCACTAGTATCAAACCACGATAAGTAACTGTTCACTAGTATCAAACCACGATAAGTAACTGTTCACTAGTATCAAACCACGATAAGTAACTGTTCACTAGTATCAAACCACGATAAGTAACTGTTCACTAGTATCAAACTATGATAAGTTACTGTTCACTAGTATCAAACCACGATAAGTAACTGTTCACTAGTATCAAACCACGATAAGTAACTGTTCACTAGTATCAAACCACGATAAGTAACTGTTCACTAGTATCAAACCACGATAAGTAACTGTTCACTAGTATCAAACCACGATAAGTAACTGTTCACTAGTATCAAACCACGATAAGTAACTGTTCACTAGTATCAAACCACGATAAGTAACTGTTCACTAGTATCAAACTATGGTAAGTAACTGTTCACTAGTATCAAACCACGATAAGTAACTGTTCACTAGTATCAAACCACGATAAGTAACTGTTCACTAGTATCAAACCACGATAAGTAACTGTTCACTAGTATCAAACCACGATAAGTAACTGTTCACTAGTATCAAACCACGATAAGTAACTGTTCACTAGTATCAAACCACGATAAGTAACTGTTCACTAGTATCAAACTATGATAAGTAACTGTTCACTAGTATCAAACCACGATAAGTAACTGTTCACTAGTATCAAACCACGATAAGTAACTGTTCACTAGTATCAAACTATGATAAGTAACTGTTCACTAGTATCAAACCACGATAAGTAACTGTTCACTAGTATCAAACCACGATAAGTAACTGTTCACTAGTATCAAACTATGATAAGTAACTGTTCACTAGTATCAAACCACGATAAGTAACTGTTCACTAGTATCAAACCATGATAAGTAACTGTTCACTAGTATCAAACCACGATAAGTAACTGTTCACTAGTATCAAACCACGATAAGTAACTGTTCACTAGTATCAAACCACGATAAGTAACTGTTCACTAGTATCAAACCACGATAAGTAACTGTTCACTAGTATCAAACCACGATAAGTAACTGTTCACTAGTATCAAACTATGATAAGTTAGTGTTCACTAGTATCAAACTATGATAAGTTACTGTTCACTAGTATCAAACTATGGTAAGTAACTGTTCACTAGTATCAAACTGATGTAGTTAGTTTGAATTTTTTGGTATTTTACGCCTTTTCATCGTGTTTATAATGAATATACATGGATTTTTTTGATGTATGAAAATGAGCATAAATCTGATATTATTTCTCTGGAAATCCATGTAAAAGGCCCGGATGACAAATGGACAATTTGTATATTTCTCTGGTATTTCTTTCAATTACGTTTATTGCGAGATGTTTTACTTTGTTAAAATATACGATATTCGTTACATCGTTTGTTTCAGAATTAAAGAGTTCATCGTTTCTGCTCCATATGGCATCAGTTTGTCGCCCTTGGTTTCGGACGCAAATCGGACAGATGTATGGTACACAGAGTTGTCATGGAAACCAGATCATAGTCAATTCGGAGAGAACATATTCTGCTTCCAAGCGGTTGACACAAATAAGCAAGTCTATTATTTTGAAGTATTAAAGTCATGCAGTGATTGTTCAATAGCACGTGTAATACATATTTATCCCTCCCTTCTACCAACTTTCCTTAAAAATATCAACGCTAAAATATCATTTATAAGGCAAAACAGATATGGAAATGAAATGTTCATAGGGTTTAATATATACCCAGCAAGCACATATTTACTATTATCAAACTTGCTACAATGCTGGTATTTCTAAATATGTTTCAATATCACATCTTAAGAGAAAAAATAGGCGTTGAAAGTGAAAACAAAAACAGCAATACTCGGCGATATTGATTCACATGACGTTTGTAATCTATGAAGCAGAAGACGTATATCCTTTCGGAACACCTGGTTTTATTATCCTTTCGGAACACCTGACCCCGGGATTATGAAACATTCTAATACTTAAGCTTTTGCTTAGCCAATCACGTATGACGTAACTTTTTATGGCGTTATCTTTGATTGGTCATGTCAACACTTAAGACAAGTTTGGAATAAAGATCATTTCATGATCATCTGGGCCTGGTCTTATCCTCCTTGCACTTTCCAATTGGTCTCCATGTTAATCTTTTTCCTTTTTTTATATTTTGTCTGAGTGTTATCAATTTTGTCTGAGTGTTATCAATTTTGTCTGAGTTTGTCTGTGTGTTATCAATTTTGTCTGAGTTTGTCTGTGTGTTATCAATTTTGGAGTTTGAATTATGTTTTTTTTGACACATAGGTATTCTCTTGTTTTTCAGTATGATGAGTGTACAGCGCTGTTATATTTTCATTGCTGACGGTATGTTTGCCTCTTCTAAATAATGAAAATGCTGAGTGCTTGATAGTTATGGTGGGAGAAAAAACAATTGGAAAAATACCATCTGAAAACAAATGATATATTTAATAGATTCTAATAACATGAACACTGTTAAGTACCTCAAGCTATTATGTTGTTTACCTTGTCGATGTGATAGGATGGTTATTTTAATATTGCTAGCCGTCCACCCATGTGACAGTGGACCGTGCCGTAACCATGGAAACTGCTCCCTGGACCTGGACACATATAAATGTACCTGCCCTGTTGGCTTTACGGGTAACACTTGTGAAACAGGTAAATCATGCATACTGTCCCCGCTATCAAACACAGTAAATACATACATAGCATGCATGTACCTAAAGGGTATATGTACATATTTGAGGTTAATGGTTCAAATTAATGCAATTATTTCTAATAACGCCTTAACGCCTATTAAAACAAAATGTCATACAGTTGAAAAATGAAAAAGGTGTTAAAAATAGAATCATACGGGTTCTTAAGACTGCAATGAGTAGAGCAAATTCAATTATCTTTTCTCCAAGCCTGTAGCGGGGTTTTATACAAATAGATTCACTGACCATGCAATACCTATGTTCCAAACGATGATGTTGCCAAACTTAAATCATGCAAAGAGAATACCAAAGGTTATTATTTTCTCACCCAGTCTGATAAACTCTTTACATTTTGCGTTGTTTGCGTACTCTGATTGTCGACAAAAAAACCCGTCTATTAAGCTTGTCTGATGATCTGGCAAGGACATCGTCAGCAAGGTTTTCTTAATCCTCCAATGTTATTATTATAGTTTATATCTTTATTGATCTCAATTTATATCGTTCATTTCAATCATTTGGCGGTTTACATTGACGTCTGCAAATATGTTGGTCCTTCATTGTGTGTATGCCATCATCATCGTTATCACACCCTACTTACACCGCGGTAAATACTGCTTTTACAATTATTTCATGTTAATTTAAACATCCCTCTTTTGCAGATATCGACGAATGTTCAAGCAACCCATGTATGAACGGTGGTACCTGTTGGAATCGTATCCCACGATTTGTTTGCTTTTGTCCATCTGGATTTATTGGAAATCAGTGCCAAGGTATAACCCTGTGCACCATATTGTATTTCTGGACTGCAATGTGTGTTGCATTTTGTGTATTTTGCTCTTATATTTAGGAATTAGTCATATGGTCTATGAGTAATGACCACAATGTATGATCACGATGTTTAATGAGTTAATATGTTTATATAACTTTATTATTACCAGATACTGATAAGTGCGCGGTCAATCCATGCCAGAACTTTGGCACGTGCATATCTTCTCCTGCGGGTTACAACTGCACATGCTTAAGTGGATACACTGGAAAGGAATGTCAAAACGGTACGTTATCTAAATAGAACTTAGCTTCCCGTTTGAGATATATACAATTATTTCATTTAATACCCTGTGGAATACTCCATAGGCAAACTACCAATAAAGAAGAAAGCATCGTTATGTAACATAAACAATAATATGCTTAATGATGCGTTACAGAACAGGATGAGTGCAAATCCAACCCCTGCCAGAACGGAGGTACGTGCCAGGACATGGTTGGTGGATTTCTCTGTCGTTGTCCTGTCAAATACACTGGGAGCATATGTCAAACAGGTATTTCTTTAAACTGGCAAAGTAATCAACAAACAAAGAAGTTCGCCTATCTTCATAAATTTAGTGATCACTCTAACACTGTTTATGATTTGAAAAAAAAATCACTTCTGATTTATTTTCTCAAAAGGTTCCAAGACAATATTAGAAGACATTTTTTTACACTTGTGTAGAGTAGGCTGATCATGAGCATACAAGACTATTCAATGTGTTTCTTCAGAGATCGACTACTGTCATCCGAATCCCTGTCAAAACGGAGGGGTGTGTACCGGACTTGGTAGCAGCTATGCTTGCGCATGTCCAGGGAACTACCTGGGACTAAACTGCGAAAGAGCTCAAGACAAGGTAAGCCCCAGGAAGTGGTTCTGCAAATATAAGGCGATCTTACCTTGCATAACTCTCTTTTTAAAAAAGTTTTCTTTAACAGTCATACCAGAAATGTTTGACTTAGATTACCGACCAGCTGCCTTCAATGTTAAATATTTCCTGACTAACGGTCTCTTAACTTACTAACTTGAATCAAGTATTGAAGAGTATCCATATCCCTTGTAATTATACCGTCACTTTATGTCGAATTGTAAAAGTTAAGCATCATTTCCCCTAGGGATGCTCCTCTCCAACGGATTCGTATTGTATGTGTAACGTTGATGGGAAACCGATTAAAGTTCCGGTTCCTGTCTCTGAAGCTCGGAGCGACGGAATTGACAAGGAGGATTTTGTTGCTGGATTGATAGGATTCCCAATTGGGGCGACTGCTGGAGCGATTATGGCCGCTTTATGTCACTACCTCCTCAGACCAAAGTGCACTCAACGTTACAGCAGGTTAGGTTTAATCAAATCAAGCTGTTTATAAAAGATTAAACATACTTTTTCTGTACAAAATCGAATTTAGGACCACTGGGATTTTGGTATAAGTTTATAAATGTATCTGTATTTATGCTAATTAATTGCTTGTGCATTTATCAATGAAGCAGAACTTAACGAAAGCTAACATTTAGCTCTACAGTTAAGTACAAACACAATTTAATTACAAAATTTTAAATCACCGATGTTTAGACACATTTATCCACTGCATACAATCGATCTGATGATGTCAATGTGAGCCTACAATCAACACGATGTCATTCTGCTGGTTACATATCCGAAAAAAAATCAGTCCAGGATGTTGTTTTTGGTCATTGCCTGTCAGAAATCATTAAATTGCCAACAAACCTATTCTGCGAACAACAAATATCACCATTGACACATTGTGTCTTATTATATTCTAAAAAAATCATCAATCATTCAGTCTCTACATTAACAGGAGAGGAAGTGCTCGTCAGCCTCTCCAGCGACCGGGGTCGTCAATGTCAACTCGGAGTCTTATTGGTCGGACCTCCCCAGTGTCACCGGGTGGCGTCAGACCCTCCGTCATCACCCCAAAGCCTCTCAATGTATACAGGGCGGGATTTATAGACCCTACCAGCCACAAGACAGGCGAAAGGCTTAATGATGATAGCTATCTGGATGGCTCCACTGACTGGTAAACTGAATAAGTTGATGGTATGTCGCCATTTTTTCGCTATTCGTTGACAGGAAATTTCCCAATGAATTGGAAAATTAGACAGATACCGCTGTAGAACAAGGTGAAAATATAACTGTACACAGACACCAGACCCATCTGGGTTTGAAAGACGAACATTTAGCCTTTACGCCAATAGTGTAATAGTTTAACAAGACTTTTTCGTTAGCATACTCTCCAAATATAAGTGTTTGTTGTGTTGAAATTGAAATGTGTTGTAATTATGTAACTTTTATGTAAAGGATGTACTTGTCTGAAGTGTAATTACGTAACTTTTATGTAAAGGATGTACTTGTCTGAAGGATAATTATGTATTTTTTTATGTAAAGGGTGTACTTGTCTGAAGTATAATTATGTAACTTTTATGAAAAGGATGTACTTGTCTGAAGTATAATGATGTAACTTTTGTGTAAAGGATGTACTTGTCTGAAGTGTAATTATTTAACTTTTATGTAAAGGATGTACTTGTCTGAAGGGTAATTATGTAACTTTTATGTAAAGGATGTACTTGTCTGATAGGTAATTATGTAACTTTTATGTAAAGGATGTACTTGTCTGAAGTATAATTTTGTATTTTTTTATGTAAAGGATGTACTTGTCTGAAGTGTAATTACGTAACTTTTATGTAAAGGATGCTTTTATGTAAAGGATGTCATTGTATGCAGTGTAATTATGTAACTTTTATGTAAAGGATGCTTTTATGTAAAGGATGTCATTGTATGCAGTGTAATTATGTAACTTTTATGTAAAGGATGTACTTGTATGAAGTATAATTATGTAACTTTTATGTAAAGGATGTACTTGTCTGATAGGTAATTATGTAACTTTTATGTAAAGGATGTACTTGTCTGAGGTGTTATTATGTAACTTTTATGTAAAGGATGTACCTGTCTGAAGTGTAATTATGTAACTTTTATGTAAAGGATGCTTTTATATAAAGGATGTACTTGTCTGAAGTGTAATTATGTAACTTTTATGTAAAGGCTGTACTTGTCTGAAGTATAATTATGTATTTTTTTTATGTAAAGGATGTACTTGTCTGAAGTGTAACTATGTAACTTTTATGTAAAGGATGTACTTGTCTGATAGGTAATTATGTAACTTTTATGTAAAGGATGTACTTGTATGAAGTCTAATTATGTCACTTTTATGTAAAGGATGTACTTGTCTGAAGTATAATTATGTATTTTTTTTATGTAAAGGATGTACTTGTCTGAAGTATAATTTTGTATTTTTTTATGTAAAGGATGTACTTGTCTGAAGTATAATTATGTAACTTTTGTGTAAAGGATGTACTTGTCTGAAGTAAAATTATGTAACTTTTATATAAAGGATGTACTTGTCTGAAGTATAATTATGTAACTTTTATGTAAAGGATGTACTTGTCTGAAGTATAATTATGTAACTTTTGTGTAAAGGATGTACTTGTCTGAAGTGTAATTATGTTACTTTTATGTAAAGGATGTACTTGTCTGAAGTATAAACAAAAGTCGCAGCCGGTATGAGGACGGATGCCTATAAAACAAGATAACCAAATAGAAAAAAATAGATATTAAAACTGAACCCGAAACTCAAATTAATATTCTACGTCTGTTATTACATTAGCAAAAAGACCAAACAAAAACGAAATTTATTTGTTCTCACAAGAAGACAGGCGATCTTATCACAAGGAAATCGTATCCCCTAGCATTTTAGGAGGCACGGTGTTCTAGTGGTAGGACGTTCGGCTTGTGAACGAAGGGTTGTGGGTTCGAGTCACGGCAAGGCACTGTGTTGTATCTTTGAGCAAGATACTTTACTCTATTTTTTCCAGTCTACTCAGCTGTAAATGAGTACATGGTTTGGCAGTGCTTGAACGGTTGAATGTGAGCGGCGAAATGGCAGCTCCGGCTGTATGTTCCCCAGGGAGTTAAGAAAGATATTGTCTGGTTGAAAGGGCCTTATAACTTCGAACTAATAAAACAACATGTGGTAGTTAAATAACATTTATTAATAGTATAACAATAGTTGGATTGAATTGTAAACGCAACGCCCAAGCAACAACCAATAAATAATATAATATAATATAACAACAAAATAAAGACCCTGCAAAGGCTACATCAATACATTTCAGAAACTGGTACAGTTTTACTATTGTATGTTACAAAGACATATCAAATATGCCATTGTTTTAATTGCGTTCCTTGTATACTACTTACATTAAAGCCGGTACAGTAAGGAACCAGAATGGTTTGGATATATTCTCCGCCGTAGATACAAATGTGTACGTGAGCGCAAACGTGCTACGTATATCAACACATTATATAAATGTGAGCCCACACATAAATGCTAACATCTGTGTATCAATACACACACACACGCATACACACTTTCGTGTATATCAAACATATATAAATACATACATATAAAAAGAAAAAGGTCGTTCCAATTTTTTTTACAAATAATACTACCCACACTCTCACAACATTGAACTGTTACCAGATGCAGTATACAGTCGATATGAATGCAATTTGAGTGACTGATAAATAGAATGTCGCCCGTTAAGTTCAATGCTTATATTTACATTTACAAAGTTTGTTTTGTATAGTAACAGAAGCAAAAATACGTTTGAATTTCCCGCTTATCATATCATTGACGTCAGTAAGTTCAAATTCCAGAACAGCCGAATTTTCCAGAAGAAATAATATAGTCCCTCGTGTTATTGCAAACCACACGCATGGTTTGAACACAAACTTAACTTTATTATTTGTTTTAAAATTAAAGCTGTTTTTCGCGCATTGATAGATTACATGTATTTGGAAGTGATGCGGCGCTGAACGGACTTGATTGTTTCCTCGGACACGCTTATGTTTAACATCGACTGGAATATTACGTTATTTCCAGAAGCATATATACTCGGAAATTTTTGATCAAAGTGGTCCTTTCAGTAGGTGATAACGATTCCAAGGACATTTCGTTTGAAACAGATTCCATGTCGATACCCTCGACTTTTACAAGGTTTTTTATGAATGCTAAATGTTAGTGTTGTGGTTATTCACTGATGTTATGCATAACTCAAAATCTCGAAACCGAGCCCCTGTGTGATGACGTTGACAAACTTGGTAATTTCGTATCTATAATGGCGCTTACAATAATTTTGTGGTACCCACACATCTTATAATAAAATTATATTGTCATAATTTGTCAAGTTCTTTTTTTTTGCGATGACCCAACATCGCTAAATGCTAACGAACACAGAAAGTTCTCTGCCTATTGATATCGGATGTGACTGGCGGTCATGTTTGTTTACCTTGTACCAGCTGTATTCCTACACTGGCCGTATCACTGTAAATTGTAGTATACATTCTCATACACTGCAATTTGGTTTACTAACGACATATAGGCAAATGCAACACAGAATGTAAATACACAGTATTGACCACAATAAATGAGAAATTCAATTTGTCTAGGACGAACCCCTATGAGCAGTGCACTATGATTTATGAAAGGCAGTGATATAACCTAAAATCACTATGAGTGAAAAACGACCAATAAAGCTAATTTTTGTTTGGATTTCGTATTATCTTTTTGTGACTATTAAACGCTTTGTCCGTCATATCTCATCCTGTGTGTTGGGATATCAGTACTACCACGATATTAAACCCAGCAGTGAATAGTCTGCCAATAAACACTCCTGGAGAATCTTTGATATACAAAGCAGTTAATGGTAACAGTCTTAACGTCGTTCCTGTTAGTCATGGCTGTTAACCTTGTAAACTAACGAAGACAAAGTTACCTTTGGATGCAGCTGAAGAAAAACGTTTCACTTTCCTTCTTAAAGTTAGAAATATTACCAACAAACAGGATTTCTTTGGTTTAAAATTCATCATGTTTTTCATCTCTTGCTCATTTGCCATTTTTGGTCTGTGACTCCAACTTCGTATTTAGTTCATTGTCAATTTCAGCCATTAGTTTAGCTGAAAATATTTTGACGAACCTGCAAGAAATTAAATAAGAGCAACATAACTTCATGGAATTTTCTGCAATAAGCATGGATACTCTTTTATTTCGGATCAATGAAAACTATTCTATAATCTATAACTGAAATTTGCTGATACAAATTTAATCGTAAGCTTTTCTTTAAATATCGCCTTTTCATTTAATGCGCAGCCACAATCACATGTGATGCATATACATAGAAATAAACTGATGGTGTTAACACATTTTAACTATCTGGATATTACATATACTTTTGAATTATAAGGAATTTCACCATAACAGGATGAGTAACGTTTTGGAAAGCGAGGTCCAATAGTCAAATTTTAAGTTAAGGTTAGTTATTTTGCCACTTACCATTTAAAAGTGTCGGGGAAATACTGGTTAAGGTAGAGGGAGACGAGACCTGAAGTTGTCGAGATCCACGCCTCATCACAACGGTTTGCAATGGCCACAGCCATTAGTCGAGCACATCTTTTGGAGGACATTCTGTGTTTATGCGGATCCATTCTACCTTGTAAAATCTGAATAAAAACGTAATGGGAATAAGACAATAATCAACAATAACAAAACCAGCTGAAAAGGAAACATTAGTTTTTAAAATATAATTTTATTCAATACATGAAAACATATCACGATAAACACAATTAATAAAATATTTATTCGGTTTACTATTTGTAAATAGTATAGTAATAAAAGCGCTATTGTCTGGATGCAAATTTCGGTACACTGATATGTAAATCTTGTTTGTCACTTACCTCCCCTTCTTTTTCTTTTAAAGCGTCCTGTAAGAGGTTGGTATAAATTGGTCCGGGGCAAACGGAAGTGACGGCTATATTCTTACTGTATACTTCCGGTCTAAGCGAATCAAACCAGCCCTAAATAAAAAATTGTTTGATGATGAGACCTCAGAAAGTAATAACCATGTATATTTCTATCTCGAGTATATGTTTTTTACGTATTTTAGTTCAAGTTCCTGTCAATTTAATTCATTTTAAAATTTGTGTGAAATGAAAAGAGCTGCTAAATAATGATGGGATATTTACTTTCATAACATTAAACAAATACCAATCTGGTAAATTGTTTACTCGACGTGTTTTGTAACTCTGTAATTCGATGACGACGCTCTATGTTCCAAAGGAGTTTAACTATGTCGTGTATGGTATGAGAGCGGATTAAGTATAGTTAGGGAAAGCTAAACCTAGTGACGATGGATGAAAGCAATTCTGCATAAGGATAGGTCTCATTAGGATCAATGTAAAAGTTTTACTTCAATGGCCGGTCACACAACAACGTTTTCCCGAAAGTGATAACTCAGATTGACTTTAACATTAATTGATTGTGTAATGAGTCTCCTGTTGGTTCGTAAGTGAAAGACCTTTTATCACCTGGTCATAATTATAGACTTATACTCCTCAGAGGTTAGCATACATGCGAGTCACTCAAATAGTTCATTCAACCGTTCACGGTATATAAAATGCATCATCGCATTTTGAAGTGTGCGACATTATTGGGAGTTTGAAGCAAAAAATAAATAAAAGCGAGCATCGATTCGTTATATGTATTTTTTTTTTTTTTTTTTTTTTTTTTT
>NW_018406914.1:332517-354762 GCF_002113885.1 Mizuhopecten yessoensis
TACATGTTATTATACCTTGTCGTTGTGTGACTGACAGCTGACCATCTGTAAAACCATAATTAATTGAACGAACAACAAAATTACCTAAATATTTCCAAAAAGTCTTAAAAAATTCTGAAGTAAAACCGTCAGACCCAGGACTTTTATTATTTTTCATGTCTTTCAATGTTTTCCCTGCTTCCCCCAATGTTATTCTACCCTCTAAACTGCTAGACTCCACATCATTTAACTTTGGAATATTACAGTCACGAAGATGAACATCTAAATCAGTATTGTCAACATCCCTATGTCTATATAAGTCTGCATAAAATGATTGTACTTCTTCTAAAATATTTTTCTGCTTTGTAATAATTTCATTGTTCTCTTTCTGAATTTGTGGAATAACTTTGGAAATAAAGTTTCTGTTTTCCAAATTAAAAAAATAAGATGTAGGTTTCTCTCCTTCTTCTATCCATTTTGCTCTTGATCTAATAATACTACCTCTGATTTTTTTCAAACGTATACATTCTAGCTCTCTTTTCTTATCTCCTAATTCTTCCTGGTCTGGGTTAATACTATCTTCTAAAATTTCTATAATTTTCTTAAGGTCTTCTTCTTTCAAGTTCTGTTGCTTTTTCCTGTAAGATGCGTAAGCTATAGATTTGCCTCTAATTTCCATTAACAATGTTTCTAAAAATAGTTGATCATTAATTAAAAACTGAATATCACTATTGGGAATAAGTGATAATGAGTTAAAAGTATACACTGGAAGACAATATTGTAACTTAATGTTCTCGATGCAATTTTTTACCATATCTAAATATTCATGTTCCAGTAATAAAGTTATATGTATTACTACTCAAGTATATAGTTAGGTATTGTATCGAGTCCATATATATCAAACCCTCATATCACCAGCGGTACTCTTTAAACTATCATTCGGGTAAGTCATTACTTAGCAATCAAATCGTGGTTCGGAAAGTGTGGATGTACAGATATACGTCAATATATTTCTTTGACGACTTATAGGTGAATACATTGTTATTCTTACCTGAAGCGCATGTTTTGAACCGAAATATGACCCAGCATACAATGCAGCGCCTGAAAACACCAAACATTTATTTACTCCAGACAGGATGCAAACTTGGTATTCTAAAGAATGAGTTGGTTTTGTCGTTCACATCGATGATTCACGTGAAAGTATTAGATCGTTAAATAAACTACGTCATCCACGAGTATGAAGGGGTATTGAACGTCAAGCTACCGAGGTAGAAGCTAACCGTATACGTATATTACCTATCCCGTATTGAACAACAAGCCACCACATATACGTAGGAAACATACTGTTATTAGGACTATTTATGTGATCTCTAGGAGTCACTTACACTAGAACAAGTGATTGTTGTCGAATTGGGAATGTCAAAGACATTTGGTGCATTGTAAAAGTTTTATAGATCAGAGATCAATTTTAAAAGAAACATACTTTTACAAGATTATTTTAACTTATCAAACGATAACGATATCAAACTTATCCCTACGCAAACTGCATGCATACATTTGGTTGGAATAACAATACTATCCAGTTGAAGTTAGGTTTCATAAACTAACCCAGTTTTCCAGCCACACTGCTGGTAACAACAATATGACCCTCGTTCCTGGACATCATATGGGGCAGAACGGCTCGTGTTAAGGATACTGGTCCTAACACATTGACCGCTAACAACTCCTGGTCTACAGCCAGACATGTAGATGTCCACTTTCCCTTGTTAGTGCGCCCAGCGTTGTTGATTAATATGTCTATCTGAAATAGTGAGGAAAAAACCGATTCTATTTGCGTATGTATTTACAAAACTCCAACGCAAAACGAACAGATCTATACCATTACGATAAAAAACATTTCAAGACATTTTCTTTACATATAAAATAACACAAGTTATCATGCTCTAAGTATTACACTAATGGGCACTGATATATTGTTACGCTTGTTATAACGACGGCCTAATTTTGCAACTTCTTCCCTTCACAGGGCTCTGCCATGATTTATATATTTGTTTTTATAATTACATGCATTCATGTATGACCAATTAGTATCCATAATTGATCAGTATAAGTTGTCAACTAAGCAAATCGTACCACTAGATGTAGCTATTGGGTGGACGTTGTCACTGTAAACATGCATAGCTTACTGTGGTTAAATCGTAAAGACTTTGATGTGGAGGTAATGCACATCAAACGTACATAAGAAGTTATTTCATTCATAAATATGTATGTGATAAAAGTTAGCATAAGGCTTTATCACATATAAATGATCTTTCCTCCATTAATTAAATAAAGAAGTTATTCCATAACTCAGTAACGCACCAATAGTCTTTACAGCAACTTAACTAGGTCACATAGGATTTTAAAGTGTACATACATAGTATTATTAGGGCCCCGTATCGGAGATAGTAATCACTCTGTCTGTCTGTCTGTCCGTCCACAAATTTTGTTCCTGGCTGATAACTTTAGTATTTATTGACCGATGTACATAAAACTTGGTCAAGATGTTCAGTTCACAAAAATACACATTGAGGTAAAAATTCAAGGTCAAAGGTTAAGGTCATTAGGTTCAAAGGTCAAGGTCAAATTTTACATCTTTTCACTGATGAACATTTTGTTATGATATTATGAAGCAAAGTCGATCAGAATTAAACAAGGAGTCAACTTACCAAAGGTCAAATTCATCAGGTCAGGGGTCAAGGTCAAAATTTTGTAGCTTTTCACTGGTGAACATTTCGCTATTACATTATGAAGCGAAGTTGTTCGGAATTAAACAAAGAGGCACACTGAGGTAAAAAGTCGAGGTCAAAGGTCAAGGTAAAATTTTGCATCTTTTCACTGATGAACATTTTGTTATGACATGATGAAGCAAAGTTGATCAGATTTAAACAAGGAATCAACTGACCAAATGTCAAGGTCATTGGGTCAAAGGTCAAGGTTAAATTTTGTATCTTTTCACTGGTGAACATTTCGCTATGACACTTTGGAGCAATGTTGCTCAGAAATAAACAAGGAGTCAATTGACCAAAGTTCAAGGTCACTGGGTCAAAGGTGAATGTTAAATTTGTATCTTTTCCCTGATGAACATTTTGTTATGTTATTATGAAGAAATGTTGTTCAGAACTTCACACAGAGTCAACTGACCTTAGGTCCAGGTCCCGGGTTCAAAGGGTCAAGGTCAAGTTTTGAATTTTTTACTGATTAACATTTTGTTATGATATTAAGAAGCAATGTTGGTCGGAATTAAAGAATAAGTCAACTGACCAAAGATCAGGTTCACTGGGTTAATGATTGGTCAAGGTCATTTGGGTCTTAAGGTCAAAGACAAAGTGGATCTCTGACTTTGACCCTGGCTCTTCATGGATGAGGTATATAAGGTGAAATAAAACAAATCAAAGCTAACAAATGAGTATCGCACCGGTATTTACATTTCAGTTAGCTCAGCAAATATGGAGGTGGAAGGAAACAAGACTCACATCATAGTTCATGTAAAATGTATATTTTGCTTCCTTGCGATTCTTTTTGAAGTCCAAATGTCAAACATCAAGCTTAGCTATATGGGCAGATTGCTTCCTGATGATTATGGGGGATATATTGCCACAAGATGGGGCCCTTACTGACCTGTCAGTGTTCTAGTTATTCTGAAAAATTATGTTAAGTTGTATATATATATATACATTCCTTTCCCTAGTTTAGGTAGAGTGCCGTCAATGCAGTGTGATCAGCAGTTTTGTTTACAACGAGTTACATTCTTGCACTAACTCCATATCAGATTTTGACTGTATATTAACAGATTCCACGAGTGTTTCGAAATGTACAATATACAAATGTCATTTAGCTGAATGCATTTGTCAGTTGAAAAAACCAACTGATAGAGGCAATTTATATGATGAGTTCATAACGACACATGGATCATCTTGCGTGTAGCACTTAATTTTTCGAAAAAGCTTTATTTTGTACATCATCGCACGCCAAAACCGAAGGTGTTGCGCGGAATCTTAATTAATGTCAAGAAAGTTTGACCTCACGAAATTTCATCATACCCACATTCCACCGCAGTATGTTAATGAATTTCAACTGACAATATCAAATTCAACAACAAATTCCTAAATGTAGTGTAGTATATAGAAATACTTCATTAATTATATGATGATTTAAAAAAAAAATGTAAGTGATAAAGTACAACTAATTGAAGATAAATGTTCAAATGGGAAGCAACTAACACTGTTTGTAGAGTAATCAGTTTTAAGCTATTTCGGAATTTGAATTTGAAAGCAAAGACTGCAGCAATAAATGAAACTGTTCCCGTTTTACATCGAAAAGCTAATCCTTAAGTTTAACAAGTACCCCTGTTGATCACAAGTTTGATCTTTAGTGACTTGAGTGTATGATGACGACACAGAATGTCAGTTTGTTGCATTGTTATATCACGTGCGGTGATTAGAAGCTTATTGTAATACAAAACTTAATAGTATCCTCACCTTTTGAAACGTCTTATGCACTTGTTGAACAGCAGATTCGTGTTCCGAGTACTCCTTGATGTCCAGTTTTAAAACCAACACATCCTCTTGACTGAGACCACCAACACCTAAAAGTGACGTTAACAAATCACAACAAAGATGCTAGCTATCAAAGTGGACAATATACACTACAGACGTTTTGGTCTTGTCAAAATTATAAGGTTGAAAAGTTCAACGGAAATACAAATATTAAAGTTCGACTATATGAAGAAAACACTTACGGATGCATTCCATTTTGACACGTTCGAGTTCTTTTTCCCGCCTTGCCGATAATACAAGACGACATCGTGCACGTGCCATTTCGTAGGCCAGAGCTTCGCCGATCCCACTGGATGCCCCAGTGATCCACACCACTTTCTCAGTCAAACACTCTAAACACAAAATCAGCTCATTTATGGTCTGATATACATATTGGATCTTCTTAAAATAATGTAGTATCACATTGTTCAACTTCGAACATGAAAACGATATTTAGATATCTTTTATGACATTTTCATGAAAAATATATTTTGAAAACAGTCTGCACACTTTTAGACGTATTTCCAGTGATTCACCTTCCACCTATCAATAACCATGTTACATTAAATTAAAAATATCTAAAAATGTATTCGTTGCATATACATATACAAACAATCAAGGCACCAGGTATATATACATGGATACATTTAGAATACAGAATGTTATAAAATACACTTTCCGTTGAATTGTTTCAATTCTCCCTACGAGGTACAAGAATGAAATAACCCGACAATAAAACGACTAAATGTTTCTAGACAATACGTAAATATTAAAGTGACATCCTCTAAATTTTGAGATCGGTTCACACATACCTGGAGATTTGCCGAATCTTTCCATCAGTTGAAGTAATATATCGCTGTCCCCTGACAAGATCATCAGGAGACAAAACGCAACGAACACTGCTACCAGTCCGTTCACGATATAGAGCCAGTCCATTACCAGATGGCCAGAATAACAGGTCGGATATGATGTAGTTGCAGCTAAGTTAGTGACGCTGAAATTCTGTGAAGATAAAAATCCCGATTAATCGATAATGTCCGTGCAGATAACGAGGAAAGAGCAGTTTATGTAAAGACTAAATGCACTCTGCGATTGGATTTCCTTATGGAGTCCTGCACATGAATTGTCTCGTTTTCGTTGTCTATAAAATATGTGCGTCATAATATCAGACACTGCTTTATCCGTTTCCGAGAAATGCAGAGATTATGCTAATGATTAAGACAATAAGAGGCTGATACTATACGATGTTAAAGTAGGCGCCTTTTGTTACATAAATACTTACCATGGGTGGTTTGTTACATAAATACTTGCCATGGGTGGTTTGTTACATATATACCTTACCATGGACGGTGTGTTACATATATACTTACCATTGGTGGTTTGTTACGTATATACTTACCATGGATGGTGTGTTACATATATAATTACCATGGATGGTGTGTTACATATATACTTACCATTGGTGGTTTGTTACGTATATACTTACCATGGATGGTGTGTTACATATATACTTACCATGGGTGGTTGGTTACATATATACTTACCATGGGTGGTGCGTTACATATATACTTACCATGGGTGGTTGGTTACATATATACTTACCATGGGTGGTGCGTTACATATATACTTACCATGGGTGGTTTGTTACATATATACTTACCATGGGTGTTGTGTTACATATATACTTACCATGGGTGGTTAGTTACATATATACTTACCATGGGTGGCTAGTTACATATTTTGGCGATTACCTTTCATTCACTTAATATATTTCTAGAATACACGATGTACACTGACTGATACAAACCATAATATATGACTGCACCGGTGTATAAACACTACCCCACTCAACCGTTCACTGAAGTTTGAATGTTTAATGTTAAACCTGACAGCTCACTGCTCGGTGCGAAAACTGATCGTATTAGAATAACGACATTCCCCTTACTGATTTGTTACCCGTCCCGTCACTGATTCACTCCACTGCTTCCCACAATCCTAATCTAATAGTACCTTATAGTACCGTCTTATTCATTATGTTTATATACATATTAAATGAACATTTATTTCGTCTGTCACGGGCATGCTTGATTGAACAAACTTATAGTTTATTTCAACCTTTAACATTATATACTGCATTTGAAAGAAAATCTCATCGACGGCTAAATATTTTAAGTGAAAAATGTAAGTGATAAGGGTTTTTAGCGAGGATTCCTTTTTTCTACCTATTATAATGACGATGACATGGAAATGTTACGCACTTCTCCTTAAGTAAGGTGCACTTTCTTTCATCTATAAATAATTTGTCGAATTGGATGAAAAAGCCCAGTTGATAGCCAAAAGGTTCACTATTAAGTTTTTAAATTTTAAGTTAAGGGCAAAACGTGAAGTAAAGGGCATATAGTGAAGAGTGGAGGATTTTTTTTTCAGGATTCCTGTTTTAAAGCTTTTCAAAGTAACGATGCCGTGAGAGTATACTCGTTTCTTTCAACCTTGATAATGACTTTTTATCAAAATTAAAATTGAAGAGAAAATGTTATATTGTATCGGCAGCTTAAGATCACATATAAGCAATAAGAAACAGTTTTTGAATCTGGATGCAAAGCTTACCTATATATTCTTTTATTATGAAGATTTGTGTATAGACAATAATTATCTTGAATTCTCATTCCACAGTCTCCGTTAATTCTCATTCCACAGTCTCCGTTAATTCTCATTTCACAGTCTCCGTTAATTCTCATTTCACAGTGTCCGTTAATTCTCATTTAACAGTCTCCGTTAATTCTCATTTCACAGTCTTCGTTAATTCTCATTTCACAGTCTCCGTTAATTGTCATTCCACAGTCTCCGTTAATTCTCATTCCACAGTCTCCGTTAATTCTCATTTCACAGTCTCCGTTAATTCTCATTTCACAGTCTCCGTTAATTCTCATTTAACAGTCTCCGTTAATTCTCATTTCACAGTCTCCGTTAATTCTCATTCCACAGTCTCTGTTAATTCTCATTTAACAGTCTCCGTTAATTCTCATTTCACAGTCTCCGTTAATTCTCATTTCACAGTCTCCGTTAATTCTCATTTAACAGTCTCCGTTAATTCTCATTTCACAGTCTCCGTTAATTCTCATTCCACAGTCTCCGTTAATTCTCATTTCACAGTCTCCGTTAATTCTCATTTCACAGTCTCCGTTAATTCTCACTCAACAGTCTCCGTTAATTCTCATTCCACAGTCTCTGTTAATTCTCATTTCACAGTCTCCGTTAATTCTCATTCCACAGTCTCCGTTAATTCTCATTTCACAGTCTCCGTTAATTGTCGTTCCACAGTCTCCGTTAATTCTCATTCCAGTCTTTGTTATGCCTTGATTGTAGCTTTGCTACCATTATTTTGACGTCTTTCATCTTTGGTTATACGGTACCATTTTTATGTTTTTAAATTGCTATCCCAATGAAGATATTTCTGATAGCTTGTCCACACCGAACATACTAAGAATGTTTAAACATGATAACAGTACAGCCGCATTAACCAGACGAGTGTGTTTAAGTCGGTGAACTTTGTATCTATTGTATAATTGTATCTCTTTGACGTTTACAAATCCAAGGAACTGCTTTAACAGGCGTAGTTGGTTGTCATGTTTTTTACAATAATTAAAAAAAACTCACCTCGAACTCGAATTTGAAGAATTTAAATTGCTTATTTTAATCTTTGATCCTTGCATTTTTGTAGAATATTAAAAAAAGCATCAATGAACACATCTTATTTGTGTACTGGCGCTGTGATGTATGTATGTTATACAATGTACATATATTTTATGAGGTCAAAATAAGTTGAAACATGCATTAAACATTTAAAAAACCCTGAAAAGTTAATATCTTATAAGTACTAACCGATATGATGTGACTGGTAACATTAGCCATCGTATGGGTAACACACCAGTATCAAACGGGTCCTGTGCCAGTTGTGAACGTCTGAGCTACTATATCTTGATATATAGGACGCGTGTTCTGGGTTAACAATATGACAGGTCAGTAAACAGAACTGTTCGTGTACTCCATAATTATATTTCCATGCCTGGTATTTCAACAATAATTTTTGTGGTTTCTCTCAAGTGCAAAACTTGATTATATTCTGAACGAATTTTGACTTGCTGTATTATTTTATTTTTCAGTGAATACAACATATTCCTTTCTATGTAATTATTACAGCCTGCATGGTATTTATCGCTTTTTATTAAGTGAAGATTAAAGTCAAGAACATATTATATACATATATTTTAATACCAGTAACAAGCATTATAATGATGATGCTGACTAAGAGTCATTCGGAAATAAGCGAGACTCTTAGCGGTCCTTTAGGTTAACAGCAAGCATAAATGTAATCTCAAATATCGCTTCCATTCATCATAGATTAATGATAAACAAAAAAAAACAAAAAAAACATCACTAATTAGTTAAATAGACTTCTTTTTCGAAAATACGTCAATTTTTCTTCATTTGAATGAATAAAGGCATTCGTTGAGCTGACAATGTGTTCACAACCAAACCTCCCCCGCCATCAATGTCCCTTTAAACCGCGGTTAGTGCCCGGCGTTCGTAGAAGTGGATGGAAGTAGATGACTGCTCGTGCACGTACGTGCTGACCACATCACACTTAAATATATCAACGTGGACAACATGTATTTGGACAAGAAAACAAATGACGTGATATTGTTGTGGTCCTGATGGTATATAAAAATAGCCGGGGAGTCTTTATTGGAATTCCCTTTGTGACGTTGATAAATGGCCTCACACAAATATGTTCCCGATGGTCTGTGATGTAATTAACCTACACAGGCTACCATTGGTTTAAAATACACTATCAACGCCAATTATAGTATAAACCGGCCTTCCTGTTGTAGTATAAACCGGCCTTCCTGTTGACTTTAGTGGCCGGGATGGGCTCTGACATTGCATATGTTTTATCTTGCCCCATCCTATAGGGGCTGGATATTCTTAGTATATTATCACGACGAGTGTGTTGAATATTATATAACAAGTCTCCATTAGATAACGTCCAGCGCACATCATCCGACTACAACAGTGGTCTGAGCTCGAATTAATAAAGTCATTACTTAATCACTATGACCGTTATAATACAGTTATTGGTGTACTGACTTGGGACTGGGAAGATCGAAATGTATCTTTGGAGGGTAGTTTCACCAAAATATTTCACTACTGTACTTGTATATATTTTTATATAGAGCATGTATATGCCTTGACATAAAATGCAACAGTTTATCCGGATTGTCGGATCACAGACTAATAAAGTTTCATTGTTTAATAGAATAGAATCGAATAGAATCGGCTGGCAACAACCAACCAAATAACACTTACTAATTGTCTACAACGATAAAAACTAACGTTAAAGGGGGGAAAAGGAAGGGGGGGAAATAACTAAAATATATATAAAACATCGGAGGTAAAACCAAATGTAGAAAGTTCACAACAATGATATTCGATCTAAGTTTTAAAAATATGAAACTGATGAGAAAAAAATCACTTTAAAAAAGATCAAGTGTAACTATGTTATAATCCAGGATAATAGGAGTGTTATCAAACTTCTACATATATTCCATTCGTTTTGTTATGGATAAATTTTAAATGTAAACCATCGTTCAAAACGAAAATGTTTAGGTGTATGTGTACTTAGTTTGCAAAATCTTATCACCTTTCTACATGCTATATAAATAGGGCATATGTTAACCATGCCTTGCAAGTAGTATGTCTATTTTTATACAAATACAACATATATCACATACATATCCTTCCTATATCCGTCTCCAATAATAAACTGGGTGAAAAAGTGAAGTCAACTTTGAATTTAAAAATTGACCAATATATAGAAAGTAACTGACCAAGGAGGGACTGGCTGGACTGGCCATAACCTATCAAACCTCAGTGTTATAAGGTAGTCGAACATCTCTCTCTTATTTACAAACTTTTTATCTCTTGTTTCCTGATGTTATCCTACTGGACCATGTATTTAACAGAAACTGAAGGTGATTCATTTTTTTCTTTGTGTAACCACACTATTTGCTGTGTCCTGTTCCTTTCAAAGGTACAGTGTATGGATCATATAGGTTATTTTAATTAAAAATAACGGAGTGAGTAATGGACTTGTCAAACCTTTATTGATATCTCTCGTTTAAAGCACTCTTATAACGGAAATTATCAGTTCTATTCTAGATATAAAAACTATAGTACTTCTCAATTACGTTTTCGAAATATAGCTAGCACTTTATATTAACCATATAAACCTTAATCTTACAATTCACTTTCATGAGGCAATCCTGTAATGTAGGCGACAAAACCGTTATTAGTGTTACACATCTGCGTTAAATTATTATTCCAGGACTACTTAAATTCAGAGGACAGGTAAATTCATAAACAAAGAATTGCATGTATGTGCATACGTTACATATCATGTCGGCAAACCTATGTTTGCATTAACGTTTATATTGTGGCGGTCTGTAGTACCAGCCAATAGGATAAAAACGAAACAACAGAGGACATGTATCACACTGACCTCTCGCGATCCTTGGAGTGCGTTCTCGGTTCACTTACTTTTTTCCTTCTTTAAAACATCCTAATGCGGTGTCCGATTACGTACTGATGTAACAAACATCTATGATGTGTATGTTGCAATATGTTTAACAAATCTGCTCGTTATTTATCTTATAATTCATCTTCTATTTTTCAATAAAATAATACAGCAACGCATAATCATATTTCATAGTATGAATTTTACAGAAAAAAAGTGGTTCATGTTCCCAAATTTGGTGTTGGTTGTTTTTCCGTATTGTCGTTTATTACAGGATAATGACCTTGTTTGCTATCGGTAAATTTGATATATTTTAATTCAGCTGGTTACGAATAGGTAAAAGATACAGTCATATTCATACACTCAGGGCTTTCACAAGACCCTAGAAGTATGTTTTTGACTCCAAAAAATGAGATTTGACTGTTGGGTATGAAAGGATGAGCCTAGTTGATATGTACTTTGACAACTTCAGACGTCAGGGCAAAGGTGTTCTAATTTCTGAAATTGCTGAATATATCAATACTGAGGTACATTTTACTGAAACAAGTCTATTTATTTGCTTAAAATTAAACTATTTTTAAAGATATTTACTATATGATATGAACTAGCATTGGTAGGGATGATAAACGGCGAGGATAGAATCCTTTTTATGAGTTTATCTTAATGTTAAATGGATCAGGTCTATCGAATTTAATGGAGTTTTACGTTCTGAAATAGTCCATGACAAAGAGACAGCAAAATGTAATTGCATCAAAATCCTTCAAGTTTGATTAAATCATTGTATGTTAATTGGAATATATTTATAGGAATCAAATACCACGAATTTGTAATGGTGGTGTAAACGGGTTCCCAAATGAACTCTGTGTATCAATAAAACATCTACTAAGATATCACCTTTGGGAAGTACATAGGGTGGTCTTTTATTGCATTTGGTCTCTTAAAACAGGCTTATTTACGTAAACAATAACGGTGATTTTTAAAAGTGGTTTCCCAATATAACACAGGTAGTATCTTAACAAAAGTGGTTTCTCGAGCAGCTCCGACTGTACGCGATATATGTAGGGCTCACTTTATATGATATCAATGTCTGTGTGATAATATAAGTACTGTAACTACATAATCGAGTTTTATATTTTCGGATCTCACTATTTCAACTTCAAGTTGGGAATACTTCCTAAAACGATTACTAAATAGATAAATTGTAATAAACACATGATGTTCAGAGTGAGTTGTCGGTAAGAACAGTTTACTTTCTCTCGTTTAACACTTTCCTATTGGCGATCTGTATAAAGAATGCTTTTGTAAGAAATGAAGGTATGACTTCATGGAATGCATTTTAACTACTACAAGGAAGTCAGAGCGATTTCACGGTTTACCTAACAAGCATTTACCTGGAAACCTTATAAAAGTAAAACCTTCTACTCAGAAAATGTAAATGAATTGACGCTGAATAACGCCGATTTATAAAGTTGTGCGAGTTGACCCTCAACCAAGCACCTATCTGTCAAAGCGTCCTTTTCTGGCAGTAGGCCAAGATATTGTACATGACATTTTATAAAGGAAACTATCATTTGAATTTGGAATGATCATGCTCACAAATAAAACTATTAAACAGGGTATTAAGGATTTATATATATATTAATTATAGAAATATAATTGTAAAACTTTAGTGTGTTCCTCCATGCATTTGGGAGTAAAAGTGACAGGAAAATAAAATATTTCAGGATGAAAACATCATACTTAGTCGTTCTATATACATCTATGACTTTCAAAAACATTCATATTTGTAAAACATAAAACAGTGAAGAACAAAAAACAAACATATACACCATAGAAATCAAGTACATGTACTTACCATTATAAGTGTCTGTTGTTGTCCGAGTAGCTGTGGCAGTAAGTGTTGAATGTACATAGCAACTCATCATTATATACAATAGCTTCGGTTGTGCGCTAAAAATAGTCTGAGGGGATTCAACCGAATCAGGGATGGGATGTTTTAATGGGTACAGCTGTCCCTAACCACAATACCAACAACTGAAAGTTATCTTCATTTTATAGGAAGTATTTTTTTTGGTAACTTTTGTCTTACAGTACGTGACTAGATGTGTGATTACAAATCGAGGTGTATTGTGAAATTCTTGTGTAATACTATCAATCAATATTAATCTATCAATCAATATACATGTAACTAAGCTCACCCGTCGTTAAGCTGCTGGTAGAACATAATATATATTGCGAACTAATTTCATCAGAATGGTGTGTTCTAGAACAAACGAGAAGATTGCTTTTCCTATTTTTGTGCACAAACTTCTTTCATCTTTGTCACTAATCTCGGTAATCCTTACAGCATATTAGTTCAAAGACAAGGCTGTTGATGTGGTAGCAGAGTAAACGCGGGCGGTTAGGTAAGGTTTAAATAAGGTAAATAGGAAACAGGTACAAACATTACAACAGGATTCAAGGACACCAGTCTTTTATGTTTTACACCGTTTTATCAACAGTGTGTTGGTTAGTGCACGTTTTAGTCCTGGTGTCCAGGGCAACTTGTATCGTACCTGCGAAGTGTTGATGAAATGTACTTTTTTCACGTTTCACCAAGTATGCTAAACTTATAAATCAAGATAAAAGTACATCTTTTTTGTTTTACTGAGTTGTGGAGTATTTAAGGAAAATGATTGTCGTGTGACGGATCATTAATTGTGTTTGATCAATGTAATGCCTAACGTAGCATGGTGTGTTTCACTTGACTGACTATATCCTAAACAGTTAGATATGGGTGGAAAATCTTCAACTTTTCTTCCCCATTTTTTTCTGAGATAGTTAAACATTCGCATGATCTATAACACCAGTTATCAACAATATATGTATTTAGATGGAAAAATAATATATTTAAATCAGCATTATAAACCAGGTGTAGTAAATTATCATAAGCCTGCTGTAGAAAGTTTCTATTTGACATAAATATCAGTCACCTGCAAAGTAAGAAAAGGATACGAGACATCATTTTCGTTAAAGTTCAGACCGATGAGTAACAACAAATAGTATAGACCTATGTGTGCTAAGAGTTCAATTTCGTACAGAAAATGACCTAGTTACTGTAATCATCCTCTACTATAGATAATGTATTGTCAGACCAAACAGTGTCCCCCTAGTGATGTGACCTAGTTACTGTTATCGTCCTCTACTATAGATAATGTATTGTCAGACCAAACAGTGTCCCCCTAGTGATGTGACCTAGTTACTGTAATCATCCTCTACTATAGATAATGAATTGTCAGACCAAACAGTGTCCCCCTAGTGATGTGACCTAGTTATGCATCGCGTACACCTTTGATCTCTATTGATCCATGAAAATCAATAGTATCGTCGAGTTCACATGGGTACGGAACATTAACATGTTATTGCTATCAACCCCTTACTAATTATAATGCATTTTCAGATCATATCTTTTCACTTAAACATATAGTTCTGCAGTGAGATACACCCTGTCCCTTAACAGATGCATCAAAATTTGATGTATGGACGAATAGCTCTTACACTATTTTAACGCATGAATGACAAAATTATTCATTTACCTGCCCTATACGCACGATATCTGCTGTGCTTCGGGTTCAACTTCCATATCACATATAACTTGCACCAGTCAAAATATTGTGATATGTTTGGGAAAATACCAACCAAGTACAACAGCAGCAACAGTGAACTGCAACAGACCCGAGGATACTCGCGAGGTTTAACAGCGTTTTGATACCAGATGTTGTCGGTGCAGATTTCACTTCCGGCATCAGGTTAACTTCTATTTTACCTCTTAACGAAGTCTCAAACATATCAAAAACTATCAATTTATTTTGATACATCCTTTCGTGAAGTTATCAATTATTCCCGTCAAAATGCACCGATTTAGCTGATTTTATAAAGAAAAAGAAAAAAGAAAAAAAGGGGACTGGTGAAAGGACATCTTCAAAAGGTCATCACTGTAAAGAAAGAACCGAGGAAATATCAAATTGTATTGCCATAAAATTTCAGTTATCAAGTTTATGAAAGAATAATTGATATTCAGTAGTTCTATTGACTTATTGCATAACTAAGTCAGATGGTAATATTATATATTGAAAAATATTTATCGGAATGTGCTCAAAGACAATATGAATTTCCAGCATTTTAATGTATATTTAATTTAAAGGATTTATAGATAAAAAAATGTATTCTGCTACAAGGTGTAAGGATTTGGAATTATGACAATTGGAATAAAATTTGTGTTGTATGTTTGTAAATAAAAACATAATAAGATGACAAGATCATCTTTGGTCCCAGGTGGAAATCGCACTTACGCTTATTATAACCTAAATCACTGTTTTGAAAATAAGTTTCTTATCTAAATAGCATGTAAATGAAAACAATGTTACAGTAATAATTGATGACATATACATTTATCTATTTTACCTCACAACTGAAACAAGAAAAAAATAAAAAAATAAAAGGAGATAACCCTAACACACCCCACATTTGTTATGTTTATAGTAGCAGTTTTACCTCAATCCAGTAGATAAACTATTTCAGGCTGTAATCTTTAGAGTAGCAGTTTTACCTTAATCCAGTAGATAAATTATATCAGGCTGTAATGGTTTTAGAAGCAGTTTTACCTTAATCCAGTAGATAAATGATATTAGGCTGTAATGTTTATAGAAGCAGTTTTACCTTAATTTAGTAGATAAACTATAAGGCTTTAATGTTTATAGTAGCAGTTTTACCTCAATTCAGTAGATAAACTATCCGGCTGTAATGTTTAGAGTAGCACTTTTACCTCAATCTTTTAGAACAACTATCAGGCTGTACTGTTTATAGTAGCACTGTTACCTCAATCTTTTAGAACAACAATCAGGCTGTACTGTTTATAGTAGCACTGTTTCCTCAATCTTTTAGAACAACTATCAGGCTGTACTGTTTATAGTAGCACTGTTACCTCAATCTTGTAGAATAACTATCAGGCTGTAATATTTATAGTAGCAGTTTTACCTCAATCTTGTAGAACAAATATCAGGCTGTAATGTTTAAAGTAGCAGTTTTACCTTAATTTAGTAGATCAACTTTCAGGCTGTAATGTTTATAGAAGCATTTTTACCTTAATTTAGTAGATAAACTGTAAGGCTGTAATGTTTATAGTAGCAGTTTTACCTTAATGTAGTAGATAAACTATCAGGCTATCAATTCATTCTTTGTATTTATAGTTGTATTACTTGACAAGTTAGTTGAAACTATTCTTGCACGATTTGTACCCGAGGTTGGCAAACATCGTGTCGCTGGAATTCATTCCAGCACAGTTTGCATGAAAATTTGTTGAAGAATAAATAATCTGTCGCATTCAGTCAAAATTGTAACGCATTAAAGGGTTTCACAGTCGTCTTTCCTTCTCGCTGTATTTACATATGTTGCAAAACTCTTTGACTTGGATTTTTTATTGTTTGACCTTTATTACCAATGAAGAGTCCTGAATGGACGAAATGGCTATGTGGTGTAGTAAAAAAATATCTTGTTTGGCTTCTGCATCGACAAAATAAATTTTAAATAGGTGCTGTATATACTTTGTATTTAATTGTTTCATATTTGCCTCTGATATGTAACTGTGTACGTACTGTAGGAGTTGATGACGTCTTTCGTGCTATTTTTAGTGCGGTTTCTATTGCTGCATTTCCTCTATAGACATTAACTTCCCATTTGTACCTGTTTGTCGCTGACATTATGGTTATTTTTAGTTTTTATCTACTTTATACATGTACCATACAAGGTAAAATTTGACCTCTTATTGACGTTTTAACAATCAATCATTTAGATAATAGATGCCCTATAATGTCAAGTCATATGACCCGAATTTGACATGCATTCATGCATTACCTGTGACCGAATGTTATCTTAACGTAATCATTCAATCTCACTATGGATGATGTGTTTATAAGGACTTGAACACCCCCGACATTTAACCGCTATTGTTTGTCACGATTTTATAGGACTTTGTTAATAGTGAGTTCAAAAACGTTCTGTGGTGCATTTTTGAAGACATTGGTATAATTATAAAACCTAGATATGTTGCGGATGTAAAACAAATATCAAATAAATATCGCCTGTTGACGTCATTCGTCTGTTATATCAATTTTCAAAGCATTTTTTCTGACGTGTCATGTCACGTTCACAGAAGCATATTCTCTTAATAGGTGTTTTTTTGTAAACGTTTTTTTTTTTTTAATTACAAAGCATAGATCGAATAGTTAAACACACACAAAAATTATATAATAAGTGTGAACATAGATTTTATCAGCTACTTTGATAACAAACCTAAATTTAATTGGTTTAGATGTATTGAATGCTTAAAAACATACCAGAAGTCTTGTACTTTACTGATGAAATAAAAAAAGTCAAATAATCGTTTCCATGCATGGAATTATGAGGAAAAGCTAGTTTGTGGGCACCCACTGTTTATTTTAATAACAAGGCATTATTTATAATTCCGTACTCAAGATGGCTTGTTAATGAGCTCTGATTAGCTGAGACATTGAATCTTGAACGGTTGAAATAGAGTATAGGTATACATGTATCCTACAGTTATACTTATCCTACAGTTATTTGCATTGTTACATTTGTGTTAGTTGTTATTTTTTTTTATACAGAGAGTACGATCTTGCGTGTAAGTAAGTTTTAAAATGGCATCTAGTTGGGTTGTAAGCTGATAAGATTCTATGAATGGGTACAGGACGAGTATGTGTTCACATATCTATCATAGGTTACACCTGCGCCTCGACCCGTTACGAAACTATTTTGTTTTATTTTGCGGACGACGACGAAATGAATCTTAAAAAAGTGGAGTCCAGTGTACAGAAATCGGTACTAAAATTGTCTGACATTACTTACTTGTCCTTTCACCTTCCTTACTTGCTTTACTTATGTATCTTGGGAAGGTTGGGTGTCGCATAAAGAACTTGGGTAATGTGCCCCACTGTATAGAGAGGAACGAGCCTTTGTTAATTGTTTATTCCTTGTTATTTCAAGTACATTCAACCAATTTAACAAGATTGTGCATTTAGAGAAGGAAATTAATTTCATATCCCATAACTCAGTATATAAACATGTATAGTATTACTCCAAGACTAAACATAACGTTCCAACTTTACCATAAGTAATATATGCCTAAAATCAGCGGGAAGCCAATTNATAGTATTACTCCAAGACTAAACATAACGTTCCAACTTTACCATAAGTAATATATGCCTAAAATCAGCGGGAAGCCAATTTTAAAACATAATTATAAGTATCAATCTTTTCTATGTCATCAAGTTAAATTGTTATATTCTGACTTCATTATTAAAGGGTAACCATCCAGTCTCAGCTAGAAAATGGCTTTCCAAAGGGCATTTATTTACGCTTCCTGACAAATTCGCCGAGCAAACATTACTTTACAATTAAAGTAACGATCCTACATCATATTACAATGCCTTATGTATTGAAACATATCTATTCTGGAACCCAGTCTATTTTTTGTAATAATGGTGACCTACGAAATTTGATACTATTATTAGCATCTAAAAACGCGTAACTCCAGCAGGAAAGCTACCTCTTTATCAGAAAACGTTTTTGAGCTGATGAAGGAAAGCTTACTGAATGCATAACTTTGCACCACATTCTGACCATATCACTATTATATTGGTATAATTATTTGTGTTTCCTGACATGGTTTGGATAATTTAATTAGTTGGTTTAACATTTTTCAGGACGTTTTATTTGTTTGTATGATTAATGTCATATCGCCTCAACATCGTCAAATAAATTGCCAAACTGTATTTATTTGTTTCTTCTGATAAGACGTAATTCGTGCGGTGTTTTTACAATACGTAATTATTGTTTCAATATATTTTGTATTGTGAAGTATTATAAAAATAAAGTTATATTCAAAATAATATGAATATCTACATAATATAATAATTTCGCTTTTTGATGGAAAAATCCTAAATCGGCAACACTTGTTACAAGTATGCCTGTAGGTACGGAATACTTTTTGTTAAAACCTAAATTCGAGTATGCGTATCATATGTCGATGACAATGCTCTTTTTTAAAACTGGGTATCACTAGGGATAGGCGATAGAGTTTAAGTTTTTTGTTACCTCCTTGTATTACTAGTCTATGAAACATTTTTTTTCACAATGCGTACATACAAGGCGTGTTTCCATGGAGGCTGGTTTACACATGTGTTAATCATCTGTTTTAATGGGATTTCACACGAAACAGGCTGGGCAATGTATTATGAAACAAGTATCACAAGATATCCGAGTCACCAACCGCATTAAATTGTGGCTAGTTTCAATGGCGTTCCTTGTGCCTGGATCTCAAGCTTCCGACAAATGTTGACACGATTTTACAATAAATTATTGAAAGTGTGTTGAAACAATTTTAACTCACATTTGAAGTTTTGTTTATATAAATAGTATCCTTATGTGTTGCAAGTATAACAGAGCGATACTCAAGAACACATAATTTAAAAGTGAACACAAGCATATCACACAAGTATTATTAACGACTACGGTTTAAATCACTACAGAGTGGAGTTTACATACAATGCTCATATAACACAGAGTAACAAGAGGCCCAGAGGGCCTGTAATCGCTCACCTGAATATTTAAGCAGTCATAGCAAAATATTCTCATTAAATGTTTAGTTTAAAAATGTATAGAATGCAGTTCAGGTGCTAATCGACTCAGGTATCAATACATAGAAAAATCGTTAAGGTGGTATTTGCAAGAGAGATTAAAACTTTATTTAAATAAGATATTTGGAAAAGTTCATTCTTTTATTGTATATGTACATGCGTGTTTAAATTTCTGTATTTGGTTCGTTGTTGGGATGAGATACCAAAAGTTATCGATATTTTAATATAATTTTAAGCATTTTATTATCTTGTATTAAAATATGAAACCATATTATTTTATACGCTTTAGAACGCTATCTCGATACAGTATGAGCACACTCTAGCTAAACAGTTCTTACCGTCGCCTTCACAAAGAAGTTCAATAATTTACAAATTCGTATTTTGTTATTCTGGTACATATTTTTGTACTTTTTTTTCCACATGTTTTATAATTGAAATGTTAAGACCTTCTTTGTTATTAGAAAACTAAATATAACGCTCTCTATCATTCCGTTAGTGTCTTATGGACGGAAAACACTGGAAGCACAGTTTAATAAATATGGATCTTAATCTACCAATGTAATAAAGTAAACAATGATAAATGTGACCGCGTTTTAAAGCATAACTTTCAACTCGAGGCCATGACAAGTTTTTTTTTTCAAAACTGTGTTAAGCTTCGCTGCCTGACGAATATACAGATCAAATATTACTCTATAATTATAGTCACGATCGTGTATCATTTTACAATATGCGCTGTGCATTTAGATATTTTAATGTCCATATGATTGTGATATAGCTTTTTCATTGACATTTGATTGTTGTTTTTATATATATTCTATGTATAGTTTCCCTTTCATTGTTTGAAAACAGTTTACAATGAATCATGTATTTTACAATACTAAATTATTGTTGCCATAAATATTCTACACTGTAATCCTAGTTTGAGTTTACACCCTAACATGGAAGATTATTTTTTTGTTACATGTTACATAGTATGGAGTACTTTTTCTAGATACCTAAATGTGAGTAAGCATGTCACATCTCCATGACCATACATTTTTATGAACTGCGATTACCAAGGATTAACAATTAGAGTGTTTTGTTACCTCGTGATATTTTTTCTTAACAAGAGGCCCATGGGCCTTAACGGTCACCCGAGTTCTGATATATTTATACAGAGAGTTGATTTTTGTTTTTAAAACATGAACAGAAGTGACAAAACAATAAAACAGCCTTATTCAATATCTAGCATACAGATTTAAGACTGAAAAGTATTTGAATTTAGCAACTCTGATTCTAAACAATACCAAATGAAGAAATTTTAGCACACTGACTCCTTTGGGCGCCCTTGGGGGTAGAGCTGGCTCAAAATGTTCAAAGTACCAAACTGTCAACTCAGGGTTATAATTCCAATCAAAAAACTTGTTACTGTTATATCTCATAGAGTACTTCCGGGATTATATACAACTTGTAACTGTTATATCTCATAGTGAACTTCCGGGATCATATAAAACTTGTTACTGTTATATCTCATAGTGTACTTCCGGGATCATATAAAACTTGTTACTGTTATATCTCATAGAGTACTTCCGGGATCATATATAACTTGTTACTGTTATATCTCATAGAGTACTTCCGGGATCATATAAAACTTGTAACTGTTATATCTCATAGAGTACTTCCGGGATCATATATAACTTGTTACTGTTATATCTCATAGTGTACTTCCGGGATCACATAAAACTTGTAACTGTTAAATCTCATAGAGTACTTCCGGGATCATATATAACTTGTTAATGTTATATCTCATAGTGTACTTCCGGGATCATATAAAACTTGTTACTGTTATATCTCATAGAGTGCTTCCGGGATCACATAAAACTTGTAACTGTTATATCTCATAGAGTACTTCCGGGATCATATAAAACTTGTTAATGTTATATCTCATAGTGTACTTCCGGGATCACATAAAACTTGTAACTGTTATACCTCATAGAGTACTTCTGGGATCACATAAAACTTGTAACTGTTATATATCATAGTGTACTTCCGGGATCACATAAAACTTGTTATTGTTATGTCTCATTAAAGAGAAATGTTGGGATCATATAAAACTTGTTACTGCTATATCTCGGAAATATCACAGGGATTGTGACAAATCATAGTTAGCCTGATCCCCTTTGTTCTTATTTTTGTATGCTCCAATTATAGTGCAAGGGAGTATTGCTATTGTTACTTATTGATGACAACATTGTGTCACTGAATTGTTCCTATTTATGATATTGAAAGCAAAAGCCGCTCCATTCTGGCCAATTGAAATGGTGCAATGTTTGTCAAACTACAAAATCATAACTGTTCCAAGTTCTTTTATTTTAGTTATCTGTATACTACAAATAAGATTTTTTTCTGATCGACCAAAGAGTAATTTCTATTTCATTGAATC
>NW_018406915.1:0-396 GCF_002113885.1 Mizuhopecten yessoensis
TGATACATGGTTCACCATGTATTTATGTACCACACAGTAGTGGTAAATGGTTCGCCATGTATGGTATGTACCACACAGTATTGGTACATGGTTCACCATGTACGTAGGTATGTATGTACCAGACAGTAGTGGTACATTTGGTACATGGTTCACCATGTATGGTATGTACCACACAGAATTGATACATGGTTCACCATGTATTTATGTACCACACAGTAGTGGTAAATGGTTCGCCATGTATGGTATGTACCACACAGTATTGGTACATGGTTCAACATGTGTGTATGTACCACACAGTATTGGTACATGGTTCACCATGTATGTAGGTATGTATGTACCAGACAGTAGTGGTACATGGTTCACCATGTATCTATGTACCAGACAGTAGTTATACAT
>NW_018406915.1:4289-4782 GCF_002113885.1 Mizuhopecten yessoensis
AAGTATTGATACATGGTTCACCATGTATCTATGTACCAGACAGTATTGATACATGGTTCACGATGTATGTACCACACAGTATTGATACATCGTTCACCATGTATGTATGTACCACACAGTATTGGTACATGGTTCACCATGTATGAATGTACCAGAAAGTATTGATACATGGTTCACCATGTATCTATGTACCAGACAGTATTGATACATGGTTAACGATGTATGTACCACACAGTATTTGATACATGGTTCACGATGTGTGTACCACACAGTATTGATACATGGTTCAACATGTATGTATGTACCACACAGTAGTGGGACATGGTTCACCATGTATGCATGTACCACACAGTATTGGTACATGGTTCACCATATGTGTATGTACCACACAGTATTGGTACATGATTCACCATGTGTGTATGTACCACACAGTATTGGTACATGCTTTACCATGTATGTATGTATGTACCACACAGTAGTGATACATGGTTCA
>NW_018406916.1:0-396 GCF_002113885.1 Mizuhopecten yessoensis
CTCAACCAATTGAGCTATATGGTCGCCGACGATCGATCCAGTCCAATTCCACTGCATTCCTTCTCCCTTCTCAAAGTCCCCGCCCCCGAAAAACACAACTATTTACAACCCAGTTTCGGGTAAGCGTACTCCTACTGCTTGAAACAAACGTCGGCAAGATTGCCAATTTTGCGGCAGGAGAACGAGAAAATGTAACGGCTAGACTAGGGTTTGAACGGCATATTTACCGAAAGTCGATCTAAACCCCTAAAACATATCAAATTACTCTGAACACCTTAGTTTTGGTCTAAATATAGCTGTAACATATTCTCAGGTCCCTTTTGTGTTCATAACTTTTTTGATATTTTTCTAAACAGGGAATATAAAAGTGGATAAACTCTTTGTACCCTCACGCTG
>NW_018406916.1:2118-2712 GCF_002113885.1 Mizuhopecten yessoensis
AAATTATATAATGTCATAGTTAGCATTGCGTCTATGACATCATAAATATTCACTCTGGTATCATAATCACTGTGTAATCACTGACACCGGATATAGCTAGTACTGAAGCGGGCATGGAAGCTGGACGTAGTCAAATCATGTCAATTTTTAGCTCACCGGGCCTGAAGGACCAAGGTGAGCTTATATTATGCCATACCGTGGCGTCTGTCGTCCGTCCCTCCTTCCCTCCGTCCGTCGTCTGTCCGTCAACAATTTCTTTAAATGACTTCTCCTTAGCCACTGATTGGAATTTAACTAAATTTGACTGGAAGCATCCCTAGGTGGTGGGAATTCAAAACTGTACAAATGATGATGCTGACCCCCCAGGGGGCTGAGGGGTGGGGCAAAAAGGGGTCAATTTGGCTATATTGCTACAAACAACTTCTTCTGTAGAACTATGCATTGGATTATCAATCATATTTAACCAAAAGCATTCATGGCAGGCATGGATTCAAAATTGTACAAATGGTGTTGCTGACCCTCGTGGAGGCTGAGAGGCGGGGGCAAAAGGGGTTATTTAGCTATATTACTTTAAGCGACTTCTTCTCTGGAACT
>NW_018406917.1:0-397 GCF_002113885.1 Mizuhopecten yessoensis
ATCAGGGGAGACATTAGAACCGGTACCACATGTGGTAACGAGAGAGAAAAGGCAGATTATATATGTGGTGACGGGAACCATAGAGACGGCTGTCACACTGGGTGACGGAAAACAATAAGGCAGCTGTCACATGTGGTGACGGGAGAGATGAAGACGGCTGCCATCATCGGTAACGGGATACATTAAGACGGGTGACACATGCGGTAATGAGGGACATAAGGACGGTTATCATATGTGATCACGGGAGACATTTGGACCTGTTCCACATGTGGTGATTGGAGACATAAGATAGATTATATATGTGGTGAAGTGAAACTTTAAGACGACTATCACATGTGGTGACGGGAGACATAAGACAGATTATATATGTGGTGACGGGAACCATAGAGACGGCTGT
>NW_018406917.1:5896-9632 GCF_002113885.1 Mizuhopecten yessoensis
AAGGAGACATTAGGACAGGTACTACATGTGGTGACGGGAGACATAAGAACCGGTACCGCATGTGGTGACAGGAGACATAAGACAGATTATATATGTTGTGACGGGAAACATTAAGACGGCTATCACATGTTATGACGGGAAACATTAAGGCGGCTGTCACATGTGGTGACGGGAAAGATTAAGACGAATGCCATTATCGGTAACGGGATACATTAAGACGGGTGACACATGTGGTAACGAGAGACATCAGGATGGCTGTCATGTGTGATCAGGGGAGACATTAGAACCGGTACCACATGTGGTAACGAGAGACAAAAGACAGATTATATATGTGGTGACGGGAACCATAGAGACGGCTGTCACATGGGGTGACGGAAAACAATAAGGCAGCTGTCACATGTGGTGACGGGAGAGATGAAGACGGCTGCCATCATCGGTAACGGGATACATTAAGACGGGTGACACATGCGGTAACGAGGGACATAAGGACGGTTATCATATGTGATCACGGGAGACATTTGGACCTGTTCCACATGTGGTGATGGGAGACATAAGATAGATTATATATGTGGTGAAGTGAAACTTTGAGACGACTATCACATGTGGTGACGGGAGACATAAGACAGATTATATATGTGGTGACGGGAAACATTAAGGCAGCTGTCACATGTGGTGACGGGAGAGATTAAGACGGCTGCCATCATCGGTAACGGGATACATTAAGACGGGTGACACATGCGGTAACGAGAGACATCAGGACGGCTGTCATGTGTGATCAGGGACAGACATTAGAACCGGTACCACATGTGGTAACGAGAGACAAAAGACAGATTATATATGTGTTGAGGGAACCATAGAGACGGCTGTCACATGGGGTGACGGAAAACAATAAGGCAGCTGTCACATGTGGTGACGGGAGAGATGAAGACGGCTGCCATCATCGGTAACGGGAGACATCAAGACGGGTGGCACATGTGGTAACGAGAGACATTTAGACGGCTGCATACTATGTATACACGAAGCGATGTGTACACCTCAGCTGACGGTATGGGACAGATAACGACTCGCTGTTTTACCTGTTCAAATTTTATAATACACCGAAAATATTACAAATTTTCGCCACGCTATGTAAACATGTACTTTGACGATCTTTTAAACAAAATGTTGGCAAATCTTCAATTTACATTTTAATGCAGAATTTCATGAAAGTATAGACTCAAAGATAGTTTCGTTAAACAGTTGTAGCGGTATTTGTCCTTTAATACAGTTTCAGTACTAATATAGCCGGCGAGTAACCACAGTACTTGTAAATGTCCTGCTCTGCCGCCGCCATCGTACTTACCCGCCAAAAGCGTACCCGGTATTCTTTTTGACACATTATACATGTTCATTTATACACTGTGTGTACTCTATATATAGACACCAAACCAGAAGAAATACAGCAGGCAGTTATTATTATCATTACACGATTCCATAGAAGTAACCTGTTACTGACTGACTTTATATTGTGGAACGGTACATTTACATTTTAGAGGTGTAAGAATTACCTACAATTTATATTTATAAGTAAATTCTGCGGTAGAAAAAGATTATGAATTTCTTATGATTTCTTTATAAAACGTATCGATTTAACTGAAAATGAAGTCTTGTCACTAACCTTACTATTATCACAAGTGAAGATATATAATTACAATTATATAACGATTTAGATTTATTAATTATTTAAATAAACCCCTGACATTTTAACCCAGATTGATTTGATCAGTTGCAATCATACCGTACACTAAAGTTGACGGTATTCACAGATAGTTGGTAACTTACATACGTACCCGAATTTGTCCGAAGGCATTAAGACAGTTGCCACGTGTGGTGACGGGATACATAAAGACTGGTGACACAATTGGTGAGGGAAGACATTAGAACGGCTGACATATGTAGTAACGGGAAACATTAAGACGGCTGTTACGTGTGGTAACGAATACATAAGACCGGCTGTCATATGTGATAACGGGAGACACTTGGAAAGGAGCAAATGTGGTAACGAGACACATTAGGACGGTTAGCACATAAGATGACGGGAAACATAAGAAGATTGCCATCATCGGTAACAGGAGACATGTAGACGGGTGACACATGTGGTGACGGGAGACATAAGGACGGCTATCATATGTGATCACGGGAGACATTTGGACCTGTACCACATGTGGTGACAGGAGACATAAGACAGATTATATATGTGGTGAAGTGAAACTTTAAGACGACTATCACAGGTGGTAACGGGAGAAATAAGACAGATTATATATGTGGTGACGGGAAACATTAAGGCAGCTGTCACATGTGGTGACGAGAGAGATTAAGACGGCTGCCATCATCGGTAACGGGATACATTAAGACGGTTGACACATGTGGTAACGAGAGACATCAGGACGGCTGTCATGTGTGATCAGGGGAGACATTAGAACCGGTACCACATTTGGTAACGAGAGAAAAAAGACAGATTATATATGTGTTGACGGGAACCATAGAGACGGCTGTCACATGTGGTGACGGAAAACAATAAGGCAGCTGTCACATGTGGTGACGGGAGAGATGAAGACGGCTGCCATCATCGGTAACGGGAGACATCAAGACGGGTGGCACATGTGGTAACGAGAGACATTTAGACGGCTGCATACGATGTATACACGAAGCGATGTGTCCACTTCAGCTGACGGTATGGGACAGATAACGACTCGCTGTTTTACCTGTTCAAATTTATTTATTTTTCAATTTATATTTTTATTCAGTTTTTCAAAGCACATACACATGACAATATTTGGAAGACTATAACATACTTCACAGTACTCTCATCCTAAACATTCCATACACATTTCATGTTAACCATACTCATTTCATATACCCAGTTTTCTAAGTATTGAGTCTGAAGAAAAAAATAATCTGAGTTACTGATCGTGTGTACTATCATGATCATAACAGAGCATGCTAATTTATGACATACTTATTTCAAACATTTCATATATACTCATACACACCATAGATCTGTATAGAACATGCATTTCAAATATTTCATACACCTGTAAAGAACAGTTATATATATATATATAAAAAGTCATACACATCATACATCCGTATAGAAACACTTATATTAAACATTTCATTCACACCATGCATTTGTGCAGAAACATTCATACAACAGTATGGAACATTTATCTTAAATATTTCATACATGCCATACACCTGTATAGAAACATTCATATCAAACATTTCATACACTCCATACATTTGTATAGAAACATTCTTATTAAACATTCATATACATCATACATCTGTATAGAAACATTCATAATTTAACATTTCATATACACCAATTCTGTACACAATATTCATCTCTATACATGATGTACATTAAAAAAAAATGTATAGGAATAGTTCTCACACTATCATTCAATATATTATACACAAGCAACTACCTTAGTATGATAGTATATATGTATTAGCGCATATCTTATCATTCTATCCAAGATGTCATTTCAAAACATTTTAACAAACACTAGTCCTATTAGTCATGTGTTGTGGTTTTATTGAAAGAAAGAAATAGAGACAGACAGATAATTACTGGAAAAACAAAGACAGACAAAACAAAAGTAGACATGTACACAGAGGCAAAGACAAACAAGACACAGGCAAGAATTGCCAGATAGACAGACATACAAAGACAGACACACAAGACATATAC
>NW_018406917.1:12939-13364 GCF_002113885.1 Mizuhopecten yessoensis
TAAGGCTGTTTTAGGTGTAGATTTTTTTTATTGTTTTGATTTAAACCCGTATTGATATTAGGTGTATGTAGCTACATAATGACCTAACTAATCTGAATAGCGTACAATAGTTCAATAAGTAAATTCATGTATGAAATATGTAAATGTGTATTATACGTGCAGACACACATGCGACATACTTCCCTCTACGGATATTGCTTAAGCATGAGATAAAAATAGAACAGATCTTTGTCTAAGCAAACTGTTGTGTTAACATTTTACAGAATTCTCGGGATTTCCTAGCTTTAACCGGTGTTATACAATGCATACAATTAAGGAATTCGCCAAAGAATGGAAAACAATGATTAAGTGCTCTTTACGTTTCCAATATTATTTTGATACCAATGTTCACGATATCGTTTCAACCTTGTTATCATGATATGTGG
>NW_018406918.1:0-397 GCF_002113885.1 Mizuhopecten yessoensis
GTCGGTAGATATAAATCACATATAGTAGTAGCTGGGCGGTAGATACAAATCCCATATAGTAGTAGCTGGTCGGTAGATATAAACCACATATAGTAGTAGCTGGNTAGCTGGGCGGTAGATACAAATCCCATATAGTAGTAGCTGGTCGGTAGATATAAACCACATATAGTAGTAGCTGGGCGGTAGATACAAAGCACATATAGTAGTTACTGGTCAGTAGATATAAAACACATATAGTAGTAGCTGGGCGGTAGATACAAATCCCATATAGTAGTAGCTGGTCGGTAGATTTAAACCACATAAAATAGTATCTGGTCGGTGGATATAAACTACATATAGTAGTAGCTGGTCTGTAGATATAAACCACATATAGTAGTAGCTGGGCGGTAGATACAAA
>NW_018406918.1:1630-1814 GCF_002113885.1 Mizuhopecten yessoensis
ATAGTAGTAGCTGGTCGGTAGATATAAACCACATATAGTAGTAGCTGGTCGGTAGATATAAACCACATATAGTAGTTACTGGTCAGTAGATATAAACTACATATAGTAGTAGCTGGTCGGTAGATATAAATCACATGTTGTAGTAGCTGGTCGGTAGATATAAACTACATATAGTAGTAGCTGG
>NW_018406918.1:3039-8035 GCF_002113885.1 Mizuhopecten yessoensis
CATAAACCACATATAGTAGTAGCTGGGTGGTAGATATAAACCACATATAGCAGTAGCTGGTCGGTAGATATAAACCACACATAGCAGTAGCTGGTCGGTAGATATAAACCAAATATAGTAGTAGCTGGGCGGTAGATACAAATCACATATAGTAGTAGTTGGTCGGTAGATATAAAACACATATAGTAGTAGCTGGGCGGTAGATATAAACCACATACAGCGGTAGCTAGTCGGTAGATATAAAACACATATAGCAGTAGTTGGTCGGTAGATATCAACCACACATAGTAGTAGCTGGTCGGTAGATATAAACCACACATAGCAGTAGCTGGTCGGTAGATATAAACCACATATAGTAGTAGCTGGGCGGTAGATACAAATCACATATAGTAGTAGTTGGTCGGTAGATATAAAACACATATAGTAGTAGCTGGGCGGTAGATATAAACCACATATAGTAGTAGCTGGTCGGTAGATACAAATCACAGGAAGTAGTAGCTGGTCGGTAGATATAAACCACATATAGCAGTAGCTGGTCGGTAGATATAAAACACATATAGCAGTAGTTGGTCGGTAGATATAAAACACATATAGTAATAGTTGGTCGGTAGATATAAATCACATGAAGTAGTAGCTGGTCGGTAGATAGAAAACACATATAGCAGTAGTTGGTCGGTAGATATAAAACACATGAAGTAGTAGTTGGTCGGTAGATATAAAACACATATAGCAGTAGCTGGTCGGTAGATACAAATCACATGAAGTAGTAGTTGGTCGGTAGATATAAAACACATATAGCAGTAGCTGGTCGGTAGATACAAATCACATGAAGTAGTAGCTGGTCGGTAGATATAAACCACATATAGCAGTAGCTGGTCGGTAGATATAAAACACATATAGTAGTAGTTGGTCGGTAGATATCAACCACACATAGTAGTAGCTGGTCGGTAGATATAAATCACACATAGCAGTAGCTGGTCGGTAGATATAAACCACATATAGTAGTAGCTGGGCGGTAGATACAAATCACATATAGCAGTAGTTGGTCGGTAGATATCAACCACACATAGTAGTAGCTGGTCGGTAGATATAAACCACATATAGTAGTAGCTGGGCGGTGGATACAAATCACATATAGTAGTAGTTGGTCGTTAGATATAAAACACATATAGTAGTAGCTGGGCGGTAGATATAAACCACATATAGTAGTAGCTGGTCGGTAGATACAAATCACATGAAGTAGTAGTTGGTCGGTAGATATAAAACACATATAGCAGTAGCTGGTCGGTAGATACAAATCACATGAAGTAGTAGCTGGTCGGTAGATATAAACCACATATAGCAGTAGTTGGTCGGTAGATATAAAACACATATAGTAGTAGTTGGTCGGTAGATATAAACCACATATAGCAGTAGCTGGTCGGTAGATATAAAACACATATAGTAGTAGCTGGGCGGTAGATATAAACCACATATAGTAGTAGCTGGTCGGTAGATACAAATCACATATAGTAGTAGCTGGTCGGTAGATATAAAACACATAGTAGTAGCTGGGCGGTAGATACAAATCACATATAGTAGTAGTTGGTCGGTAAATATAAACCACATATAATAGTAGCTGGTCGGTAGATATAAATCTCATGAAGTAGTAGCTGGTCGGTAGATAAAAACCACATATAGTAGTAGCTGGTCGGTAGATATAAATCACATGAAGTAGTAGCTGGTCGGTAGATATAAACCACATATAGCAGTAGCTGGTCGGTAGATATAAAACACATATAGTAGTAGCTGGGCGGTAGATATAAACCACACATAGTAGTAGCTGGTCGGTAGATATAAACCACATATAGTAGTAGCTGGTCGGTAGATATAAACCACATATAGTAGTAGCTGGTCGGTAGATATAAACCACATATAGTAGTAGCTGGTCGGTAGATATAAACCACATATAGTAGTAGCTGGTCGGTAGATATAAACCACATATAGTAGTAGCTGGTCGGTAGATATAAACCACATATAGTAGTAGCTGGTCGGTAGATATAAACCACATATAGTAGTAGCTGGTCGGTAGATATAAACCACATATAGTAGTAGCTGGTCGGTAGATATAAACCACATATAGTAGTAGCTGGTCGGTAGATATAAACCACATATAGTAGTAGCTGGTCGGTAGATATAAACCACATATAGTAGTAGCTGGTCGGTAGATATAAACCACATATAGTAGTAGCTGGTCGGTAGATATAAACCACATATAGTAGTAGCTGGTCGGTAGATATAAACCACATATAGTAGTAGCTGGTCGGTAGATATAAACCACATATAGTAGTAGCTGGTCGGTAGATATAAACCACATATAGTAGTAGCTGGTCGGTAGATATAAACCACATATAGTAGTAGCTGGTCGGTAGATATAAACCACATATAGTAGTAGCTGGTCGGTAGATATAAACCACATATAGTAGTAGCTGGTCGGTAGATATAAACCACATATAGTAGTAGCTGGTCGGTAGATATAAACCACATATAGTAGTAGCTGGTCGGTAGATATAAACCACATATAGTAGTAGCTGGTCGGTAGATATAAACCACATATAGTAGTAGCTGGTCGGTAGATATAAACCACATATAGTAGTAGCTGGTCGGTAGATATAAACCACATATAGTAGTAGCTGGTCGGTAGATATAAATCACATATAGTAGTAGCTGGTCGGTAGATATAAACCACATATAGTAGTAGCTGGTCGGTAGATATAAACCACATATAGTAGTAGCTGGTCGGTAGATATAAACCACATATAGTAGTAGCTGGTCGGTAGATATAAACCACATATAGTAGTAGCTGGTCGGTAGATATAAACCACATATAGTAGTAGCTGGTCGGTAGATATAAACCACATATAGTAGTAGCTGGTCGGTAGATATAAACCACATATAGTAGTAGCTGGTCGGTAGATATAAACCACATATAGTAGTAGCTGGTCGGTAGATATAAACCACATATAGTAGTAGCTGGTCGGTAGATATAAACCACATATAGTAGTAGCTGGTCGGTAGATATAAACCACATATAGTAGTAGCTGGTCGGTAGATATAAACCACATATAGTAGTAGCTGGTCGGTAGATATAAACCACATATAGTAGTAGCTGGTCGGTAGATATAAACCACATATAGTAGTAGCTGGTCGGTAGATATAAACCACATATAGTAGTAGCTGGTCGGTAGATATAAACCACATATAGTAGTAGCTGGTCGGTAGATATAAACCACATATAGTAGTAGCTGGTCGGTAGATATAAACCACATATAGTAGTAGCTGGTCGGTAGATATAAACCACATATAGTAGTAGCTGGTCGGTAGATATAAACCACATATAGTAGTAGCTGGTCGGTAGATATAAACCACATATAGTAGTAGCTGGTCGGTAGATATAAACCACATATAGTAGTAGCTGGTCGGTAGATATAAACCACATATAGTAGTAGCTGGTCGGTAGATATAAACCACATATAGTAGTAGCTGGTCGGTAGATATAAACCACATATAGTAGTAGCTGGTCGGTAGATATAAACCACATATAGTAGTAGCTGGTCGGTAGATATAAACCACATATAGTAGTAGCTGGTCGGTAGATATAAACCACATATAGTAGTAGCTGGTCGGTAGATATAAACCACATATAGTAGTAGCTGGTCGGTAGATATAAACCACATATAGTAGTAGCTGGTCGGTAGATATAAACCACATATAGTAGTAGCTGGTCGGTAGATATAAACCACATATAGTAGTAGCTGGTCGGTAGATATAAACCACATATAGTAGTAGCTGGTCGGTAGATATAAACCACATATAGTAGTAGCTGGTCGGTAGATATAAACCACATATAGTAGTAGCTGGTCGGTAGATATAAACCACATATAGTAGTAGCTGGTCGGTAGATATAAACCACATATAGTAGTAGCTGGTCGGTAGATATAAACCACATATAGTAGTAGCTGGTCGGTAGATATAAACCACATATAGTAGTAGCTGGTCGGTAGATATAAACCACATATAGTAGTAGCTGGTCGGTAGATATAAACCACATATAGTAGTAGCTGGTCGGTAGATATAAATCACATATAGTAGTAGCTGGTCGGTAGATATAAACCACATATAGTAGTAGCTGGTCGGTAGATATAAACCACATATAGTAGTAGCTGGTCGGTAGATATAAACCACATATAGTAGTAGCTGGTCGGTAGATATAAACCACATATAGTAGTAGCTGGTCGGTAGATATAAACCACATATAGTAGTAGCTGGTCGGTAGATATAAACCACATATAGTAGTAGCTGGTCGGTAGATATAAACCACATATAGTAGTAGCTGGTCGGTAGATATAAACCACATATAGTAGTAGCTGGTCGGTAGATATAAACCACATATAGTAGTAGCTGGTCGGTAGATATAAACCACATATAGTAGTAGCTGGTCGGTAGATATAAACCACATATAGTAGTAGCTGGTCGGTAGATATAAACCACATATAGTAGTAGCTGGTCGGTAGATATAAACCACATATAGTAGTAGCTGGTCGGTAGATATAAACCACATATAGTAGTAGCTGGTCGGTAGATATAAACCACATATAGTAGTAGCTGGTCGGTAGATATAAACCACATATAGTAGTAGCTGGTCGGTAGATATCAACCACACATAGTAGTAGCTGGTTGGTAGATATAAATCACACATAGCAGTAGCTGGTCGGTAGATATAAACCACATATAGTAGTAGCTGGTCGGTAGATACAAATCACATGAAGTAGTAGTTGGTCGGTAGATATAAAACACATATAGCAGTAGCTGGTCGGTAGATACAAATCACATGAAGTAGTAGCTGGTCGGTAGATATAAACCACATATAGCAGTAGTTGGTCGGTAGATATAAAACACATATAGTAGTAGTTGGTCGGTAGATATAAACCACATATAGCAGTAGCTGGTCGGTAGA
>NW_018406918.1:8393-9140 GCF_002113885.1 Mizuhopecten yessoensis
CAGCGGTAGCTAGTCGGTAGATATAAAACACATATAGCAGTAGTTGGTCGGTAGATATAAAACACATATAGTAATAGTTGGTCGGTAGATATAAATCACATGAAGTAGTAGCTGGTCGGTAGATAGAAAACACATATAGCAGTAGTTGGTCGGTAGATATAAAACACATGAAGTAGTAGTTGGTCGGTAGATATAAAACACATATAGCAGTAGCTGGTCGGTAGATACAAATCACATGAAGTAGTAGTTGGTCGGTAGATATAAAACACATATAGCAGTAGCTGGTCGGTAGATACAAATCACATGAAGTAGTAGCTGGTCGGTAGATATAAACCACATATAGTAGTAGTTGGTCGGTAGATATAAAANAGTAGATATAAACTACATATAGTAGTAGCTGGTCGGTAGATATAAACTACATATAGTAGTAGCTGGTCTGTAGATATAAACTACATATAGTAGTTACTGGTCAGTAGATATAAATCACATGAAGTAGTAGCTGGTCGGTAGATATAAACCACATATAGTAGTAGCTGGTCAGTAGATATAAACTACATATAGTAGTAACTGGTCAGTAGATATAAACTACATATAGTAGTAACTGGTCAGTAGATATAAATCACATGAAGTAGTAGCTGGTCAGTAGATATAAACTACATATAGTAGTAACTGGTCAGTAGATATAAACTACATATAATAGTAACTGGTCAGTAGATATAAACTACATATAGTAGTAGCTGGTCGGTA
>NW_018406919.1:0-397 GCF_002113885.1 Mizuhopecten yessoensis
GTCTTAATCATGTCTTATATCTCTACTGAAGTGTAAACCATGTCTAATATCTACACTTGCAGTCTTAACCATGTCTTATATCTCTACTTGCAGTCTTAATCATGTCTTATATCTCTACTGAAGTGTAAACCATGTTTTATATCTCTACTAAGTGTTAACCATGTCTAATATCTCTACTTGCAGTCTTAACCATGTCTTATNAAAGTGTAAACCATGTCCAATATCTCTACTAAAGTGTTAACCATGTCTTATATCTCTACTGAAGTGTTAACCATGTCTTATATCTCTACTGAAGTGTTAACCATGTCTAATATCTCTACTGAAGTGTAAACCATGTCTAATATCTCTACTAAAGTGTTAACCATGTCTAATATCTCTACTGAAGTGTTAACCATGT
>NW_018406919.1:2639-2897 GCF_002113885.1 Mizuhopecten yessoensis
AATGTCTTATATCTCTACTTAGTGTTAACCATGTCTATTTTCTTTCCAGGAGGTGTTGCTTGTGGTGCCATATGAACAGCTGTCCTGGGATCTCCCAGACAGACAGGAAAATGGCAAAATGCCAACTCTGTATGTCCAGTTCTTGGTCAAGGAGGACAAATCTACTCGTGTCCTGCAGATTTACTCAAAACAGGTACATCATCAGTAAAACTACATGAGAACGGTAATGCTACCTGTTTGTTTGTTACAGTGTATATA
>NW_018406919.1:3046-3205 GCF_002113885.1 Mizuhopecten yessoensis
ATTAGGAAACATCTATCAGTTTGTTACAGTGTATATAATTAGGAAACATCTATCAGTTTGTTACAGTGTATATAATTAGGAAACATCTATCAGTTTGTTACAGTATATATAATAAGGAAACATCTATCAGTTTGTTTGTTACAGTGTATATAATAAGGA
>NW_018406920.1:0-397 GCF_002113885.1 Mizuhopecten yessoensis
GTTACTTTTGGGTTGTTGAGAAGACTTTATTTAGGAGCTAAAAACGTTAACACATTTTAACCCTGTTACCTTGAAAGTAGGTCAAGGCCATTGCTTTAAATCAACCTTGTAGCCTTTAATCCCAGCATGCTACTTACTGGTCTCATATCATCACCCTAGCCTGCTTGGCTATTCAGAAGAAATCATTTAAATATTTTAGCACATTAAACCTGTAACCTTGAATATCAGGATAGGCTGTTCATTTGAACTAATTTGAAAGCCCTTGATTCTACCATGCTACAAGCCAAATATCATCACCCTGTGGTATTTGGCTATCCAGAAAAATTTATGAAAGATATTGGCACATTTGACACCTGTGATATTGAAAGAGGGTCAAATTTATTCATGATCAATATAT